>NW_024802940.1:1462379-1555562 GCF_019175285.1 Sceloporus undulatus | reverse complement strand
TACTGCTAATTCTCACAAACTTCTGGATATCCAGGGAGGTCTTCTTAAAGAGATTGTCACTAGATCACTATTTCCAAAGCAGAAGCCATCTTCCTATAAAAGCTGGAAAGCTTTAAAATGTTGGTGGAGTGCACTGGGACCCAGCTTGGACCGGGGCTGATGGCAGCCGGTGGTTCGACAGCTATTTAGTGTGCAATAATCCCCACATTTATTCCACGTCCCAGCTCCAGCCCAGGAGGCTTGAAGCAAATTAATAAGGTGAGCGATAAGCTCCATTGGCCATTTCCTCAGATGCTGCAATAACTGTAACATCAGATTCTGAGGGAGTACAAGTAATTTAAAAAAAATATTCATGCCTGTGGAGAACTGAAATTCAGAACATTATCACACTACACTGTTATAGTGCTATTATTACATTTTAACTGCTTTATCAAGAGCCCTGATGATGCAGTGATTAAATACCAGTACTGTAGTGGTATTGTCAGTTTGATCCCAGGGCTCCAGGTTTGATTCAGCCTTACATCCTTCTGTAGGTCGCTAAAATGAGTACCCAGTTAGACAAAGAAAATACTTTGCACAGATGCAAAGGAACACACACACACACACACACACACACACACTGCAATCCTGCTATATTATCTCCCTCTCCCAGTCCTGCATAGACCAGGTTGGTTCTCCTGTGAAGAGAATGAGATTCTGCCCTCAGGCAGTGGACAGAGAAAATGTGGTGGATCCTGTACTTCCTAGTCACCACCAAGATGGCCATCTGATGTCATCTTCATGTCTCCCCCCCCCCCTGTTGTGCCACCCCCTACTCAGGCCTTATGATTTATTCTGAGGAAACACCTCTCAGAGCAAGGCATGGAATGTGTAGGTGTTCCAAAGAGCCTCATGGCCATTTTCTTCCTATAACAAATGTAGCTCCCTTGAGCTTCAGTACACTAAATGCTTTGCTCTCGTGAGGTTTAGTGAAAGTGGTTAGAAGCCCTGGTGGTGTAGTGGTTAAATACCAGTATTGCAGCCACTCACTCATAAACCACAAGGGCCTCATTCCCACTATGGTTAAACCAGATCGTATGATTCAGTTTAAACCACCATGGTTCCCACTTAATCTGAATCACTGAAGTGATTCAGAAAGGGGGAGGGCATGCTTTTAACCCCTTTAACCTGCATCAAAAAGACACCGTTTTTTTCATGGGCTTTTGGGCTGAATCTATTTATTTTGGAAAAAATCGATTCAGCCCAAGTGGGAACCAGGTGGATTCAAATCTGCCCCGGCCTATCCATCCCAGCCTATCTCTCCTCCACCCCAGCCTTGTCTCATTCCATCCCAGCCTGCCTCTCCTCTGCCCTGGCCTGCCTCTCTGTCCTTCTGGCCTGCGTCGCCATCCACCATCCTGCCTCTCTGTCCTTCCATCCTGCCTCTCCGTTCTGCCTCTCCGTCCTCCCCGGCCTGCCTCTTATCCACCTGGCCTGCCTTCTCTGCCCCCAACCTTCTTGCCTCTCCGGCCTTCTCTGCTCATGGCCTCCTTCCAGTGAAAACCATAGTGGGAACCACGTTCACTGCTCAACTGGTTTCTGAACCAAATCCAGGAATCAGTTCAAGGAGTAAGTAATAATAAATAATAATAATAAAAATTTTATTTATATCCCGCCCTTCCTACGATCAGGGCGGCTTACATCAAGGTTAAAAACAACAATCCACAAGTACAACAAGATTAAAATACAAAAACATTAAACCATAACAGACAAAGAAAAAAAAAGCCCCATAGCCCAACCTCTTGGCCACGGAAGAGGAGGGAGGCCCACAGGATTTTATTCGGGGAATGCCTGTTGGAACAGGAAGGTTTTCAAGTCCTTCCTGAATTGGGCCAGGGTGGTAGACGAGCAGAGCTCAGTGGGCAGCGTGTTCCAAAGGGCTGGGGCAGCTGTGGAGAATGTCCTCCGTGTAGTGGAGGCTAACCTAGCCCCAGGCACCTTCAGTAACTGCTGCCCAGACGTTCTGAGGGTGTGAGGCGGAATGTACGGGGAGAGGCGGTCCTTTAGTAAGTGGGAATGAGGCCAAAGTTGTGAGTTCAATCTCAACCAGGGGCTCAGGGTCGACTCAGCCTAGCATCCTTCTGAAGTCTCTATAATGAGTACCTAGCTTGTTGGGGGCAATTAGCTTACAATTGTAAACCACTTAGAGACTGCTTAGTTTGGTATGAAGCAGTATATAAATGAAGTTGCTATTGCTTGGTAAGGTTTGGCTCAGTTCAAACCACTACTTCACAGAAACACAGAACTGTAGCCTAATGGTTAGTCCCAACTAGAGTAAATCCAGGAAGTCAATTGTTGAATGGTGAACTAACATAAAGGTACATTCCATTAATTCACTGGGTGAGAGAATTCTACTGTCATTGGGACTAACAATAAGATTCATCCTACAGTGTTAATATTATTATAATGTGAGGCTACTATTGGCATCCTTGTAGGAGTTGTTTTTTCTCCTACCGCTTTTTCTACTCCTTTTCACTTTTTCTTCCTCTTCTTCTTCCAACCTCTTCACTAATCTTCTGGAACTTGTGAATATGTGGCGGGGAACAGACACATACACAAAACACATTTAAATATCAAACAATGCTTCAAAGGAATGTGTACTGTTGGAATTCTTCTGAAGCAAGAGAAAATGTTATATAAAAAAACCCAGTTAAGAAATACTACTATTGGGCACAGCCTGCAGAGTAGCTAGCTAGATTAGCTAGATTATGTTTGGCCTGAAATAAATGGAAATGTTTCAACATTCATAGAACCCAGTCCTTTTGCCATTAAAACCCACAAAAATTAAAATAAAATTTTCATTCCAAACATTAAATATGATCTACAGACTTCATTATTGGGCTCAACTGAATACATCTAGTTTGACTAGTCAGCAGTTTCTTCAATGGGGCATTAACAGGCTTTTTAAAAAGACTGTCATTTATTCAGCCTATTTTATAAGAAAATGTGGATTTTACAGGGGGACTCCTCACTATTTCTTTTCTTTTCTGGGCAGTATTTAGAATAAATGAAAATTGTTTCAGAATATTAAAGGTCAATTAATTTTTCAGTGCCTTAAAAAGAAAGATTCTAAATTATTTTTTTCCAGTCGTGTAGACTTGTTCATTCTGCACAGACTATAGAAATATAGTGTTGTCTTTTGCCACCTGTTTGCTTAACTGTCCTTTAAAGTTTATTATAATGGCAAGCAATTAGGAAAAGACACAACTCACTGGAAAAGACAATAATGCTAGGAAATGTGTAGGATAGGTGAAATTGAGGAAGGACACATATCAAATGGATTGATTTGATCAAGGAGGCCATGACCATGAACCCGCAGGACCTGAGCAGAGCAATTGAAGAGGGAGGCTTAGAGGTGTCTCACTCACTGGATTGCCATGGGTGACTAGATGGCAGTTGACAACAAAACAAAGGCAAAAGTCTTTATGGGATATTAAAAAGACCATAAAGACATCCCCGGGCAAGTTTCTTTGGAAAAGCTCTTCAAAAACCAAGGCACTCATCCTAGTGGATGTGTGTGTGCTTTCAAGGCACCTATAGACATATGGATTTTATGGATTTAATAGGGTTTTCTTATGCAAGGAATACTCAGAGGTGGTTTGCCATTTCCTTCCTCTGGAATATAGCCTACAGTATGTGGAATTATTTGGTGGTCCCCACTCCAAATATTAACCAATTATCAGCCAGCTTAGCTTTCAAGATCAGATGGGATCTCATGCATTCAGGGAATTTAGGCTCTTTCCAAGAAGCTACTTAATTTTAAGTTTACCTAGGCACTTAGAAATCACCATTTGAAAAATGATAAAAAGGAGGGAAATGGGAGAGAGAGGAGTGTAGCAGTACCTTTAAGACCGATTGGTTCTTATTTCAGCATGTGCTTTTGTAGTTTTAAACACACTTTTTCAGATGCAGTACACTCTGTGGATGGGGTTGCTATATCCCGGATTCTGCCGGGACATTCACAGTTTTTGACCATTTTGAATGTCCCAGCCTGGGTTTATGGCCAGTCCTGGCTCCCACTTCATCTGCCGCCACTGCCACCTCAACCATGCGGCAGTGGCGGCATGCGAGGCCTAGCTGCCTCTATAGGCTTTGCTGGGCTTGGATGGGGCTCAGACCAGGGCCTCTGTTGCCGCCTGCCATGCCTTCACCTCTGGAGAAGGCCTTGCTGCTGCAGCCTCTTTTCTTGGGGTACAGCCAGCCGGCAAGCCCCTCTGTAGAGGCAGAGGAGCTATGCTGTGCCCTTCTTATTTCTCCTCCTCTTCTTCTTCCCCTCTTCCTCCTCCTCCTCCTCTTCTTTTTCTTCCTCCTCTTTTTCCCCCTTTTCCTCCTCCTCCTCTTTTTCTTTTAATCTTCTTTCTCCTATTCTTCTTCTTCTTCTTTCTCCTCCTTTTCTTCTTTCTCCTTCTCCTTTTTTTTTCTCCTCCCCCCTCTTTCCCTGCTGCTGCTGCTGCTGCTGCTGTGTGGTGACCCTGGAGAGTTTCCTTGGCAAGTTTCTTCAGGGGCGGTTGCCTTTACCTTCCCCTGAGAGGCTGAGAGAGTGTGACTTGCCCAAGGTCACCCAGGGGGTTTCCATGGGTGAGCTGGGATTTGAACCCTGGTCTCCCATTGTTCTAGTCCAATACTCAGGCCACTACACCATGCTGGACCCTCCACTGCACTTAAAGGTACAGTACTTAGTTATTATTTGTTGTGTACCTTCAAGTTGTTTTCCACCTTATGGAGAAAGCAAACCTATCCTGGGGTTTTCTTGGCAAGATTTGTTCAGAGGAGTTTTGCCATGGCTTTCTACTGAGGAAACTAAGAGAGTGTGCCTTGCTTGAGGTCACCCAATAGGCAGGGAACTGAACCCTGGTCTCCAGAGTCCTAGTCCAACACACAAACAATACAAAGTTACATCCCAACCTTCTATCCAGGAAGAATGCCAAGATGTCCTCCATTTTGAGCATGACTGAGAAGCATGAATTTCTATTGTTTTTTTTATTAATGTCCTCCATTTTCTTGAACATCCTACAGTTTGTCTTACATTTTGTGCTACATCATATCCTGCATTTTTCCTACACTTTGTCCCAGTTTTGTGGAAGGGAATTATGGCAACTCTATCTGTGGGTTTATACTCATGAAAGTTTTTTCAAGAAACTAACATGGCTATTTCTTTGAAAAAAGATCTTATGTTTTGGAAGGTCCACATAGGAGAATGTCTTGTTTTTCGTTGTCTCCCTCTTAGTTGTCATAGTGCATAGAGAAGAACCCCATGGGATAACTAGAGATTTTGAGTGGACATGCTCCATAAACCGCTGGAGTAAAAGGTCCTCCAAGGGATCTACCTCAAATACTGTATGTTTAGTAGGAAAGAACATTATGTCTACTAGAAATAGTATTTATGAATATATAAAGCTGTCTTATAGTAATTCAAACCATTGGTCCACCTAGTTCAGTATTGTCTGCATTAAGTCACAATAAGGGTTCAGGCTTCAGGGACTTTCCCACTGGAAATGCCAAAGATTATATCTAGGAACTCATCTATAGCTTATGCCAGAGGTTTATCTCCACATATAGGCATATATTAGCAATAGCAGTTACATAACCATTGTGAATCTGAGGGCCAAATAATAAGACAAGGGTGACTGGGTTTTTAAAAAATCAGTTGAAAAAGTAGACTGCCTGAGATGGGGCGATAAATTCCCGCACTAGTCTAAATCCTTTAAAGCTACTGTTAGTCTTGTGAGTTCCCATATAGAGTGGCAGCTGATGGCTCACATGTCACTGGGGCAGTAAACCCACTCCGTTTTTGGCAAGCAAAGAACTATTCAAGGTGCTGAATTTATTTTGGGGATCGGCTTAGCACCTTGGAGAACTCCATTAGACCTATCAAAAAGCTGGAGTGGGTTCACCATGGGTGCACCTCCACTGTAGAAATAATTCAATTTGACACCACTTTAAGTGCTGTAGCTCCATCCCATGGAATCCTGGGATTTTTAATTTTACAAAGTCTTTAGGCTTCTCTACCAAAGAGTGCTGGTGCCTCACAAAACTACAAATCCCAGGATTCTGTAAGATGGAGTCATGGTAGTTAAAGTGGTATCAAACTGCATGTGTAGATGCACCCCACCACTCTGACATGGAGACTACCAGCTGCCACTGCCTTCATATTTTCACACATGGAGCATTTTGCAGCTCTGAGGGTGGTTTTGACTCAAGAACCAGCATGCAAAGGAGGATTAAGCTCTCCTAGCAGCACTGTTGGTGTCAGAAATGCAGTGCCCTACAAGTGCATACAAGTAAATCTAAAAATGCTAGCAGATCAAGTCATGAATCTTCAGTGTAAAGTAGTTTGGTCCTGAGGGTAAAGCACCAGAGGCATTTTTGGCCTCTTTCTAACATCAGTTGCAACAAATATCTGGGACATCTTTCCTGACAATCCCCAGGACCTTTGTATATTCTATCCATTTAGGCCTTTATGCAGTGCATTGCTTGTCAGCTGTAAGGAATCAATTTCTCTGACTTTGTTGTTGCTGTTGCTTATGCTATGCACGCAGGACCAACCATCTAAAGAGCAACTTTCCCATAATTCTGTTATTTGGGGCGATGGATAAGAAAATATTTCAAAAATAAATACTAATAAAGTAAATTACAGGATCAACAGCAGTAAACACTGCAAGTGCTCTGTGTTTTATTTTTTTCTGGATTTGGATGGTTTTCAATACCACTCTCATATGCATTTTATTAATGAAAACATTTAATTCATATTTTATGATGATTATTTATGATATTATTTTTAAATGTATGAATATTTCTTTGTTTATCTTGCAAGTCACTTTTAAGATTGACACTTATTTAGAAAAATAGGATATAAATACTTGAATAACTCACCATTTAGGCATAAATCTGGAACCTCTGGAACTCCCTCTGGAACTCCATTCCCCTGGAACTCCCTTCTGTGGGAGGCTAGACAGTGGGAGGCTAGCAAAAATGTTTTTATTTAGGCAGGCTTTAAAACATAATAATCACAACAGGGTCGTTTTATATGGGGTGTATGTTTTAGTTATGTTATAACTTTTTGAATGTTTTAATGCTAATTTTAATTTGCATTGATATTTTAATTAGATGACTGTAACTGTTTTTAAATGTTTACCATAAGTTTTTAAAATGTTTTTTAAAACGAGGCCAATAAATCCTATTGATAGTCCAGACTAGAGAAGAACCATTAATTCAGTTGGATTTATCTATGCATTGCCTCACCACTCAACAATTGGTTTGTTGGGTCTATTTTAGTTTAGACCAACCAACAAAATTCCAGCCACATTACACTCCAGATTCAGCCTAATCCCGTTTGACACTGCTTTAATTGTCATGGCTCCATTCTATAGAATCCTGTGATTTGTAGTTTGTTGTGGCACCAGAACTCTCTGACAGAGAAGAATAAATATCTAACAAAGCTATAAATCTCAGAATTCCATAGCATTGAGCCATGGCAGTTAAAGTAGTGTCAAGCTGCATTATTTCTGCAGTGTAGATACAGTCCTAATGTCACTTCTTTGGACTCTTTTCTTGGTTTTAAAAAGTACCCTCTCAGTTTTTACATCTCTTCCCTGTTCCTAAAATAATATTTTCCCCAAACATTTTGTGTGCATTCTCTCCCCCTTCCCCCTTCTCACTCTGTGCTGCAGGTATGAGCAAGGGTGAAATCCCCACATCTGAACAATGTTCAGAATGATGAGTGTGTTCATATGACCTTTGCTACTGAATTGATCGCCATTGATTTGGGATCAAAGAAACAGTGGGCCAGGTTGTACTCCTCCTCACTACATGCCAATAGTGCTTTGGAGAGGAGATCACCTGAACATGCTTGGGTCAGAATTCAAAGACATAGCCGTATTAGTCTGGAAAATCAGTATGCAAAAGGATCTTGCAGCACCTTTGATAGTAAAGGGTTCAACAGACATCCCCTAGGGGGCAGCTCCATGCCTCCCCTTTCCTTGCTGGATCGGGGCTCCAGCAACTGCACACCATGGCCCCGATCTGGCCTTTCTGAGACTCAAAAAGAAACTGCAAAAAGTGACTCCTTTTCGCACCTTGGAAAGGGCACCCTAGCTGCCACGGCAGTGGCTTTTCAGCACTCCTTTGGCGCAGCACATTTAAACACTGCACCAACAGAGCATCATGATGCTCCCTGTATTGGGTGCACATTGTAATGCTGGGTGAAACCAGCATGCATACACCACGCCCCCACACCATCCCCACGCTGGTGTATAGCACTGGCCTGTAGAGGCTCTAACTGAAGGATTTTAAAACTGAACCTATCACTTCATCTCCACACCAAAATTTCACACAATTTTGCATTCCTATGGACATTCTCATACACAGAGTGCTATATAGGTTTGTCCTTGGGCTTTCAACTCCACCAAATACATCTGAGGAAGTAGGCTTAAATCTACTAAAGCTCATGATATTAACTTCTATCTTTCAGTTAGTTTCAAGGGTCCTGCAAGATCCTATTGCATGCTTGGGTCACTGTACCAAACCTACCTCTTCCCTCAGCACTGCTAAGGTTTTGCACAAATTAATTGTTGCTATGACACACTACAGGGTCTGCACAAGAGGATTAATGTCTGCTTGATTAGTGCTCATTGTCTTCTGGGAAACCCCTGACCCTGGGAGATTTCTCATTTAAAGCCTTCAACTTCACAGCTTCATTTATGTACCGCTTCATACTGAACTAACAGTGTCTAAGCAGTTTACAACTGTAAACTGTAAAATGACTTGGAGGCACACAACAACAAACATGACATACTACAGTATTCACTTCCTAGTTGAACATGTTATGCACGCATGCACCCATTATGCACCATTGGTTTTTAGAGGGCTTTTGATGAGTGAGTTGTTTTGAACCATTTTTAGGCAAAGGGACAGGATCTCTACCCTTCCTAGAGACATTCTCCTCTTTGATACCCAGTTCTAACCTTAGTAGTCTGCATGTGGACAAATGAAGTTTGCAAACAGGATATAGGTCTAACCATTTTAATGGGTTTCTAGTGTGCCACAGAAGGAGCTCTTGCATATGCAATGAGGGATCAAAGGACTTAATGCAAGTGCAGCTTGCTTTTTTCTTCTATGCTCTAAGGAAGGGAGCAGCTCCTTGGTGATGTTTACTAGCTTTCATTATCTCAGCCCAAGGCTCTCTAGGGCACACTCTGGTCTCTCAATGTGTCCTCCTTTAACTGTGTTCCTTACCTTTTTCTCTCTGTGCTCAGCTAACCAAGTGATGGCAGTGATGTGAATAGCCAGTCTTAAATCATTCTGTTTTTCCCAAGTTCCTCTGCAGTTTTTTGATAGAACATATGGCAATGTTATGTCTATTTGAAAAAGCCTTTGCATCATATGTTTATACAACTGCTCAGTATCCCCAGACAAAAATTCCTTTCTTGTTATTGCCCATTTGCTGACTAAAGGAATTATCTTCTTCCTGTATTCTCGTAGCTTACCTTCATACCTTACATGTTTGATTATGTAGCCCTCAGCCCATAACCCATGCGATTAATTCACTACATAGTGTTACACTATTTGTATTTTTAAAACTTCTCCATTGTTTTTGATGCACTGCTCATTTTCATGTTTATTTAGCCCTATACACAAACCTACCAAGGTCAGAGTATGCTTAAAGTGTTAGATCATAGCATTATGATCCTTCATAATTTGCCTACTCACTTTAATTATAAATTCATCAGTACATTCACACCTCCCTTTAGACCTGTTTTTTGCTACATTCATTACTGCCTACACAGGCATTATGGATGTGATTAACCTATATGTGTTTTCTGAAGAGGAGAGATTCCTTTATCCATGGAGGTTCTCCATAGGATTTGAAACACTAAATGGGAAGTCATTTTCAAAAATCATATGGGGTGCTTACACGGATAGAGAAAACTCTTATTTTCAGATAACAATGGCCGTTGAAATGGCAATGGAAAGGAGCAGGGCCAATGCATTTTCTTTCCCCTTATGTTTAAGGTAGCCACTTCTTTAACACTTGAATACAATTGACTCTAGCTGAAACCAAGTTTTATTATTTATATATGCACTTCTTTTTACTCCCAGAAGCTATTTTATTATTCTAGTTTTAGTTTTGAATATAGGAAGCACTGAAAGACTGTAGCTATGTCTACTTTTTCTTTTACTGTAAGACCATATTTTCTTATGCCCAATTTCCAATTTTGTCAAATGTCACACATACATGTCTCCATATCTGACAATAATTTTAATTTAGTGTCCACTCTGTTCCATAAAGCACTAAAAAAACTTGTTGGGTCATCCAGTTAAACAGTGGTATCACGGGGGGGGGGGGGGGGATGTGAATCACACTGGGTGACACCCAGAAGAGGGGTGACATCCAGTTGAACCCTCCTCTCCTTTATGGGCAGGAGGGGCAAATGTGCACCCTTGCTATCCGCCCCAGGAAGAAAGCCCAGGACCGGAGGAGTGTGACCTTTTAGCCGCCTCACCCTGGCAACCCTTACATACATCAGATGACACCAAGCATTGGATGCCACTGCAGTTAAATGTTCTTAGGCACCTATTTTTTTTTAATGGAAATAAAGATTGTTCTGCTTTGTTGGGGAGAAAGATTTGTGACATCACATAAATGAGTTGCTGTAAAACACCAGTTTTTGCTTGAAAACAGCAGACCTACTTTATTTCAAGGAAAGCAATGCAAAGAAGACTGTACTTCAAATCAAAACAGGGATGAGTGCCATTCTACAGTGACATAACTGTTCTAATTACATATACCTGTATATATCCAGTACTTGCCAAAAACAGCGCAAGTGGGCAAACAGCCAAATCTTGCTTTGTATGAATAGCTGGAGAAGACACCCATTCCTTTTTGCTCCCTCTCTCTTTGGGAAAGACACCTTTCCAGATGGAAGCAAACACCTGATTAATGACCTATTCAGATTTCCCCTCCAGCTGAGAAACCCACCAGACATGCTACAGTCTAATGCATAGGTTTTAACTTTTCCTTATACCATGCTGGAAATTAATGCTATATGTTTTTAAAACCCTGTTTCCTGAAGAAGTGCTGTCAGTCCCAACCTTTCCTGAAATTACCTGGAGTCTTGGGATCAAAGCCACCTCTTGTGTTTGCATTCACAGAAGAATATATTGTTGGATTTTTTTGTTTTTTGTTTTTTCTTCTCTTGGGCATGGCCTGCTGACATCACACTTTTTACTTTGTATTATCTTCTGCTGTAACATCGCATGCGCTTTGGGAATATTTGTGTCAAAGAATATTTTCCTTTACTTTCTGCAACATGAAACTTGATTTCAGAACCTAGTAATTTAAACAAGTTTCCGAGGCTGTTCTTACTACCATCATAGAATAGGGAAACAACATAGAACACTTCCAGCTACTACTTTTATATCCCCTTTTAATATTCTACTTGTGTCTTAAAAAATAACTTTCCTTTTAATGTTATATGCAGGTCTCATTTGTATTTTGCCCTTGAGTAGTAAAAAGACTGCAAATGCATTTGTATTTTTGACAAAATAGATTCATATTCAAGTAAATCAAGTGGATTTCTTCACATGCTCTTTCCCATGATCCTCCAAAAATGCTACACAAAGGGTCAAAGGACTTTTGTCAAGCAGAGTTATTTCACTGCTTGAAGCTTGACATAGATCTACCATAATCTTACATTCCGCTACCACTTTTCATCTGGCATCCAGAAAACATCATGTGATATAAATGTTTTAAAATAATATGACAAATCATTTACAGATATAGAATTTTACAACAGTCAAAATAAGACAAGTGGGGAAAATGCAGCTGGAAAATGGTTAACTGCCATTGCCAATGGGATGGGATGGTGATACAAAACTCCTTTGCTAGTTTATAGGCACCAAATCCTGTCTGATCTTGGAAGCTAAGCAGGTTCAGCTGTAGTTAGTACTTGGATGGGAGACTGCCTGCAAATACCAGGTTCCATAGGGTATATTTTTGAGGAAGAAACTGGCAAAGCCACCTCTGAGTATTCCTTGCCTAAGAAAACCCTATACAATTCATGGAGTCACCATAAGTTGATAGGAGACTTGAAGGCACATAGAAACAACAAAGAAGGAAATGAATGGGAGAAAATTCTAACTAACTACACGGTTCCTCCCCTAAACCTTTCTAAACCAGAATCCATAAAATCTCTACCCTGAAGGACTAAATGATCTTAGGTTTAAGAAGTTCATATATCAGAAAGAATTACTTTGTAAGTGTATTTATTGGGCATTTATTTGGATATTTATTTGCGATTTTAAAATAATAAATTTTAAATCCATGGTATCGATGGCAACCATTTGAGATTTTGTAAGTCACAGGTGAGAATACTGATTATTTTTTTTAAACCCCAACAGTGGCTAGAAGCCTGTTGGTTAGTCTAAATTAAAGTAAAATCAATGGAATCAATTGTTGAGTGGTGGGTCAAATTCCCAATAAATAGGAGATATGTCATATGGATAGTGGGGGGAAAAATCTGAAACCTACAGATACAACCCCTGCCTAATTCCGAGGCTTTTTCCCAGTCTAGACAAGCCCACATCCTCCCTGTCCTTGAATGAGGATCAGTCTATCAACACTAGAAGATATCCATTACAACTATTTAAACCAGGTTAAATTGTCACATACATGCTGCTGAAGACAGTCTGTTATTGAAACTGTCTATGGTATTATTATTATTATTATTATTATTATTATTATTATTATTATTATGCTTTATTTATATAGCGCTGTAGATTATCTGTTTTAACTATTAGATATTTTAATATGTCTGTTAGTATATGAAAGCTAGTGCATTGCAATTTGTATTGCTTTCAGAAATGTTGTATTTGTTACTGCAATGTGTTTTACTGCTGATCTTAGCTCTAAATTTCTTTAGACATTTATACTTTGTAAGGTGCCGTCAACATTTAGGTAACCAGAAGGACTGTATATTCTTGGATGAATACAGCTTCTGGCCAGAATTAGAACTTGATTGATGGAAACTGGGGTTTATCAGGAGTGTGAAGACTCAAGAAGAAAAGAGCTACTGGGAGAAAACATCAGCAAGTAGACAATGTGTACAAAAAGTCAGTGACAGCTGTACCCAGAAGTAACATTTAAAAAAATACTGGTTCTGACCTGCTGGATCCTTACATCTAGATTGTGTGCTTTTAGTATACAGAGCATCACTTCTTCAAAAACTACATTGTTTGCATCTTCATCACTGTGGTTGAGAAAGAAGAATATTGTACTATTTCCACCATATTTTCTGATATTGTTCTTTCATCCATGAACCATGATTGAACATTATTTCTATGACTTCATGAGGCTCTCTATCAACGTGTCTTTAAAATGTTTTATAAAATGGTGGCTTAATCACTTGACCGTTAAAACGTCTTGGAATCTGTCATTCTAAATCATTAGCTAATGCACTGCAAAAGTCTTATTGGAGCTATACTATTTTGTAAGGAAAGCAAAGCTGTCAGCCTGTAGGCCATGCTAACTTTGCACCAATAAATAATAAAACCACATTCTTTATTCCAGTGTAACTATCTTAAGGCACACATCTGATGGCTTAGCTTTTTGTGAAATATTTCCATTAGGTTCTGTCATTGTAACTGTAAGAAAATTGACCTGAAACACTAACATTAACTCTCATATTTATCCTTGATTGTATGCTTATAGGTCATTCTCAGGATGAAAATCATATTAAAATAACTTAGAACTGTGCTCATGACAGTCCTGGTAGAACTTGAACTTGAGGGTTTCTAAAATGTATTGGCAGTTCTATACACTCAGCCCTTCAGATTCTTTTTCTCTGTTTTCTTCCCAGTGCTGTATGATAGGTCTACTCCCTTTTCAAAGCCCTTTCAAATGAGCAATATTTCCTTGCATGAGTTACAGCTTGTTTGGATAGTTCAATATCCTACATGTACAGAATACTGTAGAGTTGCCACATGGAAACCTGGAGATGGCTCCTGTACTTTTATTGATTGTGTAGAAGAGAGTAACAAGCAACACTTGCTGAAATTCCTTCTTCTACATAATTATTAAAGGTATTGGGTCTTCTCCAGTTTTTATTCTGGCAGCTCTATCTTTTATGGACTGGTGTTTCCACTTCTTGATCTTAGTGTAGATTGCTCCTTGGCTCTGATAGTTTCATGGATCCCTTGTCCATAATTCCATTCAGTACCTTGACTAGATCAGGTGGATTATTGGGAACAACTAAGACTATCTAATTACTTTGTGTACTTCTTTTTTTGAACAAACCCTACAATTATCTTGAAACAATGGAGAAAAGCTGTACTGCTAGGCTAGCAATGACTATGGAGATTATCACACCTTTAAATCCCGCTGGGAGAGATGTAGGAGCTAAAAGACGAAAATGGGTATTATCATACTTACCCACGGTCAGGCTTTAGGCAGCCCATATCCTCCCAGGCAGTCTGTCTGCAACCCAGACTTCTGCTGAGAGTTTTGTAAGAACAGGAAAATCTTATTCTTGATAAAGCTGTAGCAGAAGTCTGGGTTTAGATGGGCTGCCTGTGAGGATACAGGCTGCCTACAGTCTGGGCATGGGTAAGTATGATAATACCCGTTTTCTTCTTTTAGATCCCATGTCTCTCCCAGTGGGATTTAAGGATGTGATAACCTCCTTAGAGGACTTGGAAGAAAGGACTTCCATTAACACACACTACTGTCATGGAGGAAAATCTGTCTTGCTAGGATAGGGTTGATGGGGAGAGTTTATAGCTTGTATGAAAGGGCCCTCTTTGAATGGGAGAGATGGGCTAATAATAATAATAATAATAATAATAATAATAATAATAATAAACACAGGAGACAATGCTAAAACTGAAATGGCCACAACATTATTGCTTATTGGTTAGTTTTAATATAATAAAGGGCCTAGATCTACCTATTATCTAATGGCACCCACCCCCAGTTCATTTGTTGGAGGAAGACCCATAGGATGGAAGTAATTGGGATCCATATGGGAGGAAGCCACTATGAGTGCCACCTAAGGATAAGATAGTGATTATAGGCTCCCATGTTGGGCCTGACTTGAATGATTCAATACCCAAGGGGATCCCAAAAGTGAAGAAATGAGCACATAGCCAGAGCCAAAATGGATCTAGCTCAATGCCCAAACAGCCACCCCAAAGGTCAAGAATAAAGCATCCACATTTAAAAACAAAACAAAAACAAAAAACCCACCCATGACAAGATGTCATTCCATCATAATCTAGATGTACATCTCAAATAGTGGGAGGGAGAGTGCCTATCAAAAGATAACTGGCTGGAGTCTCCCCTGTGGAGAACTAACACATTCCACAGGAAGACTGGAGTGAAGATTTCCTGTTGCAGCATTTGCACTGCTGTGTATCACCAGCCTCTAGATTGGCTGGCCTCTCTCACCATGTGCAGGGTGCCTGGGTTTCCTGCAGAACTCCTTGGGAAGACAACATGCTGCTGGGTGGAGAAAATGGTGGTCACTTTAATCTCTCCTCTCCTGCAGTCAAGAAAGAAAGCACACAATAAATCAAGAGCTGTCTTATTTGGTAAACCATCAAATTTAGGGGCAAGGTGCCTGGTGAATTCAGACGATTCCAGATCTCCTCTGATTTTGGATGCTAAGCAGAGTCAGCCTTGGTTTGTACTTGGATGGGAGACTACGAACGAACAACAAGTGCTGTGCGCTATATTTCAGAATAAGGAACTGGCAAAACCAACTCTGAGTATTCCCCTTTGAAATTCTAAACCACATGCCCCCGAAGCATCCGAAAGCTGCTTTATTTGGCCCATCTGTTTTGGGCAATAGTAAAAGAAATCCTTTCAACAACAGAGCTAGAGTTTTGACTACAGTAGCATCTCCCTTTACCATGTAATCCATCATTCTACTTAATGCAGGAGGAGCATCTGGAACAGAGTTTCTGAGGAAGAACATAACAAATGGATAACTACAAAGGAAAGGAAATACAGTGCGCCCGCGTCATACGTGGTTTTCAGCTTATGCTGAAAGCTGTGTGACAGAAGAAACAATGGAGTGTGTGCCTCTGGCACACGTGCCATGCCACGCACCATGCATGAGCCCCAATGGGGCTCAAGCATACGTGCCATTTGCCTTACGCCCGGGGGGGGGGGAACAGATCCCCTGTGTAAGGCAAAGGTGCACTGTAATATTTTGAACCATTCAGGCCTTTACACTAATTTATGCTCAGGAAAAAAATATAGAATCCAATAGAATTGTTTCAAAATGGTCATTGTATGTTCTTTTTTGACCCAGTTTAATCTTTGTAAACTGTATGGCAGCCACATTCTGTAGCACTTGTGGTTTCTGGGAATTCTTCCAAAGAAGTGCCATTTGGCGTGTATTCTACTGTGAATGCAATAAAAGCATGCATTACTCTGGCTAGTTTATTTCATGTGAGATAAAATGAGCAAAAATTTATGCCCTTAGATGTGTTTGTGTCATTAATATGTTAGTGACACCTCAGCACAAATCTCAGAATGATTTCACCCATGTGTTCAAATAGACACTAAACTGCATGGGAGACAAGATGGACTTTGCAGCACAACCCAGATTCCTATTGGTTGAACACCAGTGGTGGAATAGTACCATTTTCAGGGTCTTGGTTTCCAGGAAAGACCAGAAGCATGGCAGAACAAGGTTGTCCAAACCAGTGAATCCAGGATGAGACTATGGTCAATGGCATTCAGTGCCAGTGATCCAGAAGTCATATAGTCATAGAATCATAGAGTTGGAAGGGTCTCATGGGCCAATGAGTCCAACCCCCTGATACAGGATCCCCAGCAGGTAGTTGTCCAGCCTCTTTTAAAAGATATCTACAGAAGGGGTCACAGCCACCTCTCCAGGCAATTGGTTTCATTGCCAAACATCTCTTAGTGTCAGAGGTTCCTTGTAATGTTCAATCAAAACCTACTGTTCCCCAACTAGCTCCTAGCCTGCTAAGAACATCATAATCACATTTTTTTCAAAACCAATCTGAAAACAAGTTATGTATTTCAAGGTCATCAATTTGATTCAACATCGTTGGAGCTGGTGAACTTGGCATTCTCTAATATCTTCCCACATAGGGAACACTAAAAACTGAAGAAGCTCATTAGGAGATGTCTCATCATTGCCTTTTTTGTGTGTGTATGAAATGTGTACACACATACAACAGTGCAGAAACAAGTTTCGATATATGAAAAAAGTGGGGAGGTATAGTATAGCTAATATTCTTCAGCATAGTCTCTCCTTCAGGGACAATATGTGGAGAGTTTGGGTTTTTTTTTTAAAAGAATATGCTTGGAATAAACCATTAATCAAGAAATGGAGCACTAATTTTCACTACATATCAACACATTTCCACACTACAGATTTAAACCATTAAGTGTAATGGCTCTTCTCAAAGAACCTAGTTACCAGAAGACTCCTGCTGAGATTTCCATTGGACAGTCCTCACTCAAACTCAAGGCAGAAGTAAAATGAACTAAGCTGAAGACAGAAGTAATATAGGAATTGTGCCCCCCATGCTCACAGCAAATCAGTGCTTTGTATACACTGTTGCCAATTTGGGAAGTTACTCCCGGAAATCGGGATTTTTAAGTGCTTTCCGTTTGATTTCAGTGTCTGGCTCTATTCCGTGAAGATTCAGGGACTATTTCTGCAGTGCAGTTGCAACCTATCACGTTTCTATTTGGCACAAAGCTTCTTGGACCTCCTTCATGTCAAAATAAATAACTTAACAGTATTAGAAGGACTGAAAGTTTCTTTGTTTGGTTTAATGATAATTTTGAGAGTTGAAATAAGTTACAATTATTTTTTATTCAATTAGGGTTACGTTTATTTGCAAAAGATTCACCAAATTAACATTACAGGGACTTTCCTGGGATTTTGACTTAATATTCCGTGTAATATGGGGAGCATTCAGGGAATTGTGGCAAAACATTCCGGGAAATATCTTTGAGGCTCATTATTATATTTATAAAGCGCTGTAAATTTACACAGCGCTGTACATACAATCTTTTTAATTGGACGGTTCCCTGCCCTCAGGCTTACAATCTAAAAAGACATGACACAAAAGGAGAAGGGAGTGGTGGAGGGGAAGGGGCCTTTCTAGTAGGATAATACATATAAAATACATAGCAATACAGGAAATGATTCAATAAAACAGACAACAAAGAAACATCAAATAGCAAGTGACAGTTATGCAATGCCTGGGAACGCTTCTCTGAACAGGATGGTCTTCAACTCCTTTTTGAAGCTGGTTAAAGAAGTGATGGCTCTTGCTTGCGGGGGAAGAAGGTTCCAGGAGTGAGGGGCAGTGAGTGAGAAGGGGCAAATCCTAGATGGGGCAGAGGAAATCCTGGGCTGGGACAGCAGACCTTGACTACCAGAACGGAGGGCCCTAGTGGGAAGGTGAGGAGAAATAAGGTCTGATAAGTAAGGAGGGGCCAGCCCATGGAGGGCTTTAAACGTTGACAGCAGGAGCTTATACTGAGTGCGGAAAGGAAGGGGGAGCCAGTGAAGGGATGCCAACACAGGAGAGATATGGTCAGAGCGGTGGGTGGATGTGATAATGCGTGCAGCTGAATGCTGGACAGAAATTAAAGGGTGGAGGTGAGAAAGAGGAAGCCCAGCCAGGAGGATGTTACAGTAATCAAGTCGTGAGACCACTAGGGCATGGACCAGGATCTTGGCAGTAGAGGTGGAGAGATATGGTCGGATTTTGGCAATGTTGTACAAAAAGAATCTACAAGCCTTGGCTGTGGTCTGGATCTGAGGGATACACGACAGAGAAGAATCAAAGATAAAACCAAGACTGCGGGCTTGCTGGAGTGGTTGAATAGAAATGTTGTCCACAGAGACAGAAAAGGAGTGTTGAAGGGTGGGCTTAGGAGGAAAGACAAGAAGCTCCGTCTTGGACATGTTGAGCTTCAAATGCCGATGGCGCATCCACTGCGAGACAGCTGTGAGACAAGACGAAACTTGCTGTTCAAGCCTTGGAGAAAGATCAGGGGTGGAAAGATACAGCTGGATGTCATCGGCATACAGATGGTAGGAAAAACCAAAAGAGCTAATGAGTTTTCCTAAGGACAGTGTGTAGAGAGAAAACAGAAGGGGACCCAGAACAGAGCCCTGGGGAACTCCAACAGATAAGGGAACAGGAGATGAAGTCTGACCACCTGTGACCACTGCAAAAAATCTGCCAGACAAATAAGATCTAAACCAGTCAAGAACAGAGTCTGAGAACCCAAGGTCAGAAAGTATGTCAACTAGGAGACAGTGATCAACGGTGTCAAAGGCTGCAGACAGATCAAGAAGGATGAGAACAGAGTAAAGGCCATTAGCCTTGGCCTATAAAAGGTCACTGGAGATCTTAGTGAGAGCTGTCTCTGTGGAATGCCTTGGGCGGAAACCAGACTGAAAGGGATCAAGAATCGAGTAGGCTTCAAGAAACTCAAGGCAGTGAGAATAAACAACCCGTTCCAAAACTTTAGAAAGAAAGGGAAGAAGAGAAATCGGACGATAGCTAGACAAGGAGGGGTCAAGAGAAGGGGTCAAGAGAAGGTTTTTTTCAGAATTGGGGAAATGAGAGCATGTTTGAAGTCCGACGGGAAGGAGCCTGTAGAGAGAGAGAGATTGAAGATATGGAGAAGTGAGGGGAGAAAAGAGGGCAACACTGTTCGTATACCTTCACAGCAGAGGTGTTAAATGGATAGACGCTTGACAGTTTTGCTCTTCCTCTCATTTGCTACTCATGCCTCCTGCTCCTGCACCTCAGCATCTAGCAAGAGAAAAGTTAATACACTACCTTTTCCAATAAGAAGGCAAAGGAAGTGGTAGTAGGGAGCACTAGAACAAGGCATCACTGGGAAGCAACTGAGGAGCTTATGTTTGTCAATTCCATGATGATGGTGTTGTGTTCACATAGCACCATGAATGCATTTTTATTTCACTCTTTTATAGGGAAGAGTTTATTGGGAGGTGGAAAAGGATTCCACCTAAACATTAGGAAGAACTGCCTGATGGTAAGAGCTGTTCAACAGTGGAACATGATTCCTCAGAGAGTGGTGAGGTCTCCATCTTTGGAGGTTTTTAAACAGAGTGTGGATCCCCATTTGTTGTGAGTGCTTTGCTTGTGTATTCCTCCATGGTAAGGGACTGGACTGGATGGCCCTTGGGGTGTCTTCTAACTCTAAGATTTATGATTCTTTGTGAACCCCTAAGCCTGATTTTGAAAGGCTGAAAAACTCCCTGGAGCTGTTTTTGGGATGGTGCAGAGTACTGCATAATGTAGGAGAGGGAAAGAAAATAAATTTTAAAATTTCACTAAAACATGGGATTTAGACCATTTTGTCTATCTTTAGCCCTAGAATTTTCTAGCTCTCTTTGTGACCTATAATAAACAACTTTGAAACTTGTTGCAGTTAGACATGTATCTTACCTATGAAGTGTTTTGTGATCCACATAAGCTCTTTCAAGGACATATCATGGGAAGAACTGTGGAGGTGGCTATATGGTATCTTAACTGAAAACACCTTATATAGCCCTGTGTCTGATGATAAGTAGATAAATGAAGTTGTGTGTTGCTTGAATATCATCTCAAGTAATGATGTGATAAAGGACTGTGCCTTCATGGAACAATTCCTACATATACCTAGCGTATTCACTGAATCCCATTGGAGAAGATACTGTATACAGAGGGATAGCAAAACACTTGTTTTCACATTATTTAGCATTCATTTTGACGTTTTATACAGAATGCCTGTGATCAGGGTACTTGGGAATATCCTATCCCTTTTGTTTATTTCTTTTATTATTAGGTGCATTGTGTTTTTCTTTTCTATCTTCAGTTTCCTTCCCATCAAATGCTGCTCCTGCAAGTTTTATTAGCAGTTGGTAATACAAGGACAAGTGATATATTTGGAACGTTTCCCTGGGTGTTAACTGTTCTTTCACAAGTGTGCATATATATATTTCCTTCTACCTCTGTTCTGATCCATTTCAGCTTCTAAAACCATGGACATATCTAAGTACATACGAAAAGGAGTTGTGGCTATGTTCATGCATCTATACAGAGAGAGAGAAGTGGGTGCTCATTCTGCACAATTGCACTGCTTGCTAGTGCTTATCGTTTACCTTCCACTTCACTGCTACAAAGTCAGAAAGCAGAAGTTACTTTTCTTGAACTACAACTCCTAGAACTGTAGCACTACAAACTCCTTCTGTTCTAACCTTAGCCCACTAGGTGTCACCATTTTTCCACACCTGCATGTCAGTCATTAGCTGAAAAAAGAGCTCTGGGTGGGCTTTTCCTAAAGGGGCCCTGCATTTGTTCACTAGAACTGTGTTAATTTTCACTTAGACAAAGAACACAACATGGCCTCTTGCTCCCTCCAAAAAGTCTGCAGTGCATAAGGAACTTTACAGCTAGGCCACTCACATGGTGCCTGCCACATGATTGGGAAGAAATGGACAGAGCCATAGAGGTGGCATTCAAAGCTAAGTGAAATGCCAATGGAACAAAATGCCCACTCATCAGAAACATGTGGCCCTCAATGGCTCAGAAAGCCAAGAATTGTCCTTAGAGTTGCCAGATGTCCTGTATTTTAAAAGATGTCACGTTTTATACAAGATAAAAAAAGAATCTGGAATAACAAAGCTAGAAATTAACTGGATGAAATCTTTTTTGACAAGGATGGAGCACATATAACCCAATTTTACAAAATATTTTAAAAATTGGATCTAGAACAAGAGGTAGTCAAACATTCAATGGTGCGATGGGCTAAGGATATAGGAAAAGCAATAGACCTTGATTCCTGGGAAAAATCATGGATAATTACCAACAAATTTAAAAGAAAATTATTTTAAAATGATGTATCGATGGTATATGACACCGGTGAAAATAAACAGAATCTACAAAACGGGGGGGGGGGGGGGGGATGTTGGAAGTGTGACAAGACCGTAGGAAATTTCTATCACTGCTGGTGGAAATGCCACAAAGCTAAAGAGTATTGGAAGATGATACAAGAAATGATGTCTAAAATTTTGCAAATAAAAATACCATTAATTCCTGAATTATTTTTACTTAATATGTTAGATAAAGAAATTAACATTAACAATGGAAAATATGTTACAATTATACTATATATGGTGACTTCAGCGAGAATATTATATGCTAAATATTGGGAAACCCCTCAGATTCCAACTAAAGGTTGGTTATTGAAATTAAGAGAAAACATGGATATGGATATACTCACTGCAATAATGAAAAATGAACCCTCCAAAGAGATTGAAAAGGACTGGATTTGTTTGAAAGAATTTGGCAAAAGTCAATTTAAATTAAATAAAACTAGAAGATATAAAAAGGAAAAAAAGAGTTAACATTCTATAAAGAGTTGTGAAAAACTATCTATTACAAATTATTCTTTCTTTATTACAGTTAACACTTATTCTGTTTGGTATAAAAAGCTTATTATTTGTTATTATCTGCGTAAAACCATTTCAGATATGCAAAGTCTTCTGTTAATAGTGAAACAGAATCAGGGCATATAATTAAAAATACATGAATAAAGATGTAGTTCCGAAGATAGGGAAGTATTAGATAGATATGATGGAATTATGACTACTTCAGTACTTCAGTTTTTATTGTATGATGTTTGTATGTCAGTTTTGTTGTTTGTATGTTTTTAACCTTTGTGAATAATATATATATATATATATATATATATATATATATATATATATATATATATATGATGTCACAACTGAAATCCCATATTTTCAAGTATCAGTCAAACACACAGCTTTCAAATTGCACTCCAGTGCTGAAAGAAGAGGGGTTCTGTTGTGATACCTGTTGTTTTTGCTCTTGAGTAGTAAAATTCATCTCCTCATGATGGGTGTTGGCCTATCAAATTGTACAATTTGCAGGGTTTGGCTGATCATGTAGGATCTAAGATCTTCCATGGGAGCCTGAAACTGTCCTCTTGTGAAACTTTAGGTGGGTTTTAGATAGACCTGCCTCACATGTGCTGTAACCCACTCTCATTATGCAATTATATCACTATGATTTCACTTTAACCACCATGACTCAATCCTATGGAATCCTAGGATTTGCATTTTAGGGTGTATTTAGAATTTAAGAGCCAATGTGGTATAGCGGTTCGAACACTGGAGAACAGGGTTCAAATCCCCACACTGGGTGACCTTGTGGGAGTCACACTTTCTCATCCTTAGAGAAATGGAAAGACACACCCTGTTCTGAACAAATCTTGCCAAGGAAACTCCATGATACGTTTGTTTTAGGGTCACCTATGCTGAAAACGAATTGAAGGTGCACAACAATAATTTAGGATTTGCAACCAGAGACTTCTAGGACCTCACCAGTCTACAAACCCAAAGATTCTATAGGATGTTGCCATGGCAGTTAAAGTGGAATCATAGCACTATTATTGTGTAATGTGAAAGGGCCCCCAGTAAGTCTCAACTCGCCTTTATTCCTGTTCTAGCAAATGTAATTCTCTTATGAAGTTCCTCTTAGGTCATGTAGGTCACTTAGAACCAGGCCAGCAACAATTCGTTCAGATAGCTCCACCAAAGAATGCCAGGTAATACTCTGCTTAATCCTGGCATTTAGAAGTGGCTAGTGGCTTCCAAGTTGTTGGAGAAGTGAATCAACTCTATGGTTTAATCTGAAATTTAAATAACTATTCAAGGTATTGAATATATTTGAAGGATTTGGTTCTGGTATTTTGAATAGCTTCTTTAAAGTTAAGATTCACACCCAGAGTGGACTCACCACTCCCATCAATATGGAAGCACCAGTTGCTACTCCCCATAGTATTTTTAAAAGCTCAGGTACATGTTTGCTAACTTGTCTGAAGAACTTGAAAATGCTCCTCTTGCTCTTCAGTACAGAACTTGAAGTGCTTCTCTCTCTCTCTCATCTCCTGAAGGTAGCTATGCTCTCCCCCAAGCTACTTCTTGGGTCTGACAATGTTTAAATGAGTCCTTAGATGACAAATGGGGGTTTGTCATGGCTTTAAAAAGGTGTGTGTGTGTGGGGAGGGGGGGACTCTTTAAAAATCATGGCAACAAGGGTTATCAGCAAAATATTCTGGTGGCAAACCTGTTGGAGTCCAACTACAGCCAGATTGTCATGATGGGAACTGTAGTTCAACAATATCTGAAAGACCCCACCATTCCCCACACTTGTTTATTTGTAAGATTTCTTTTTTAGAGAGAAAAAAGGGGGCAAACACATCTAGACTACAAAGAGAAATACCTGGTATTTCTCAGACGTTCCACACCCAGTCTCTTAAAACAGAGGACCCACTTATTCAGCATCAGTGCCCAACTGCTCAGCATCCATCAGATCAAAGAAAAAGACATGATGGGAAAGGCAGAACATTCATATCAAAATTAATGAGATTGTTTGTCTCCTGAATGCAATTGGCTGAATTATGTGTTGACTATGGGGGAAAGGGGGGAATCTGTCTCTGGCTATCAAATTTTGCTTCAGTTCCCTGGCTCTCTCTTTTCTCTGTGTCTTTTTTAAGAGTGCTTGTATAATTGATGATTACTTCTGTTTGGGTATGTGTTTGAACACAACATTCATTTTAATAGTAATTTCTGCTTATTAAACAATTTTGCTTCCCTCCCTACTGTTACATATAAGGATAAAAACCAAACAAACAGAGATAATTTTACTGTTAACTTTTTCACTAATATTCGTCTCTATTTCAAAGCAAATAAATGTGCTATTACAAGGCTATGTTTCCCCTCTCCACCCCCCCCCCCCCTACACAGAAGGGTAAGAGAGCTATTTTTGAAGCTCCTTCAATCAGAAACCCTGGCTCTTTACAAAAGCCATCCCCACAGGACATCAGAACTGTGTTTGAAAACATATGTGATAGAAAAAGGGGGATAAAAATCAAACCATAAAAATGAACTGAGATCACCTTGTAATTGGGCAGAGATGACTTCCTGCTGTGGTTGGTATTCTTTGTTAAATGCCAGCGCTTCTACATTTCCCACCTTTTGCTAGAAGAGATTGTATACAAAGTCTTTTTGATAGCCAAGTAAATCACAGCCAAGTGGAAGACCTCCCTGTCTGAAAAGGGACCACTTCCTACAGCCGTTTGTTTTTCTGATACTTTAGAGGGGGAAGGATTGAAAGAAGGGTACCAGTTCCAGTATACCAACACCTCAAGGAGAAATGAAGGATGGTGCTCCGTACAAATCTAATTGTATAATTACATTTTCCATCCATCTCTGCACCCGTGCCTTTAAAACAACAACAGGCTGACTTTTGCAGGCATTTAGCAGGCAAGTTTTTTCCTCTCATTTTATCTCCACCACAGGAAAAGCTTCACCATCTCATTTTCTTCATATCACACTATTGTCAAAGGCTCAGGAATCAGTCTAGTTAAGAAGATGAAACCCCTAAATGTAATCTTTTCATTTCCAATATAGAAAAGCAAACACATAATTTAATAACAGATGCTTCAACCAAAGGAAAGTCAATAGAAAGCCAGTACGTACTCCCATAGAATATTGTTATTATTATCACATAAGGTTGCAAGATTCTAAGCTAGAGAACACTTCTGTCCCTTTAAATCTCTCAGAGTGAAAGTAACTGCTACCTGTCTTCTCCCTAGCCTCAGTGAGCTAGGGAAGCAGGACCACCAAAGGGTATCCCTCATCCCAAGTGAAGCTGCAAGCTACTGAAGGTGGAAAATCCTGCAAACATCTCTTCCTTTTCTTGGCAGAAAAATACAACAGTAATAAATGAAATAAGTAACAATTTGGTTGCCATTTCATGGAGTTGTCTACACTAGTGGGAAACCCCCTTACCCACCTTGTAGCCACAGTGCAGTTTTCCCAATCCATAGTGACTCTGATAACAACACGCTCATGGCAAAATTGGAGTAGCCCAAAAGAAAAAGATGATCCTATTACAATTACATATCCTGATGTTGTTATTGTCTGCCTTCAAGTTGTTTCTGACTCACCATACCACAGGGTTTTCTTGACAAGATCTGTTCAGAGGATGTTTGCCATTGCCTGAGACTGAGATTGTGTGTCTTGTCCAAGGACACCTAGAGGGTTTCATGGCCAAGCAGGGAATTGAACCCTAGTCTCCAATGTCATAAATCAACACTTCAACTACTATGCCACATTGGCTCTCACGTGCCCTATAGTGTGCAGCGTATTTCCAACTATACAGCTGTGTTTTTGCCGCTGATCCAGATTGCCCAGGCAAATGCTGGATAAAGGGAAATCCTTTTTCTCTCTGTATTTTCTGTGAATCCTGAGGCACATCAAGTGCCTGGGTCACAGCCATTACAAGGGGAATAAGGGGTTTCCCACTAATGTAGACAACCCCCCTGCCCCCCCCCCCCCATATCAACTTCCTGCAGTGTCTGCCTCTCTTTGCCTAATGACAGAACTGGCACTGCAGGGGAAGAATGGAAAGGAGAAGCTGTGGCAACCTTACTTCCTATTGCATCAGGAAATGTAAAGGCTTATGAATGTTCTCTAGTTTGGACTGTATGAATGTGGTAACATCATCAAATGTGTACTGTGTTGGGGAAACTCTGGTGCTATGGTTATTGCTAGATTTAATTTCAATCCATTACAGGCCGCCCACCCACAGCAGCAACACCTTGAGGGCCACAGTTTCACCTTCCTCCCACATCGCTTTGCTCACATTTTTGTTTCTTTTTCTTTTCTTTTTTTTTTTTAAATCTCTGTGACTGCACTTTCAGGGAAATGCTGGAAGAATCAATAGTCTGTTTTCTAAGAATCAGCAAGAAAGAGATGGGAAAGCAGATGGAAGTATTGTTTGTGGTGAATGAATCTGAAATGTCAACCATTCATTCTTCTGCCTTGTCACAGCCACTTATTTTTGCAGATCCACAGATCAAAAAATAATAATATGGTGTTCCCTATATATTTCTCGTTCTATCACTCTTTCCACCTCTTGATTTCTCTCTTGCATCTTCTGGTTTTAAAGGTGTGGTCCTCACTGTCACCACTGTTATCAAAAAAAGAACATAACATTTCCAAGAATAAATATTGTTTAGCATGCAACATTGTGGATTACCACCAGATGAAAGAAGCATCAGAGTAAAAAAAGGAAGAAAGAAAGAAAGAGAAAGAGAGAGAGAGAGAGAGAAGGAAGAGTAGGGGAATCTGAAAATGTGATTTTTCTTGACATCATTGGGAATGATGGATGTGTATGTGAATCTGAATCCTAAAACACCTTTCAAATTAGAGAATTAGTGACACAGTATTTCTAAAAGCCGCATTTAGATTCTTAGGCTGCCATAAAATTCCATAAAATTAGCAAACTAATACAGACCAAGCAGCCATCAGCTTAAACAGCAGGAAACCACCAAACAGTGGCCTACTTTCAAAAGGTGAATGCAATAATATTGTCTTTACCAGGAATGCTTGTGAGGAGGGAGCCAAATGAACCGCACAATGAAGACTGTTCCAAAGTTCTGGGTTGGCTGCAAAAGAAAGAGTCCTGGTTCTAGGAGTGGCCAACTTGGCCTGCACATCAGAAAGAAGCAAGGCTGATTTTAAAACCTCAGGGAGGTTGATATGGGAGAAGGTGTTTCTTGAGATGTTCCAGTCCCGGAACATTTATAGCTTTCTAGGTCAAAAAACAAAACAAAACCATAGCATGAGTGTGGCTTGAAAATAAAGTGGATTAGATCCACAATCTACCTTCCATGAGAGATACTGCATAGAAGTCATATGGACTTTCAGGGATCCCCTTTCCCTTCCCAGAAACACTGCACCACAGCTTACTCCATTCAGTAGGATCACCCAATCCAGTGCATAGCATTTTGAGGAAATGACAGAGCTGCAGGAGGGATGATGAGATTGGGAAATCTGCTTTGGCTAGCCCAGTTGCATACAGCTAAATCTGGATCCAAATCACTTCTAAGCAATATAGTTGTTTCAATATATGAGCCCCATCCACTCATTATATGAACCCAGTGGCATCACTAGTGGGGTGCAGGGGGTGTACCAACTGGGTAACACTCCAGAGAGGTGTCTTACCTGGTGAGGGTCAAAATATGAATAAATAAAAATAAATCATTATACACCCAGGAAGGGGGCTGCCTTCCGAGTCTGGTATTAGACTCAGAAAGGAAAGGCAGCTGCCTTCTAAGTTCAGTTTGGGGCTCAGAAAGCAGGAGCGGCAGCTGCAGCAGTGTCTGTCCAGGTGACAGGGGAGGGCAAGGCAGTTCACCCCTTCACACACAATGGGTGACACTAACCCTAGTGACACCACTGTATTAACCTATCCCCAGACATATATCCTTCAGCAACTGAAACCTCCACACTTTCTTCATGAGCAACCCCACACAGACAACACTGCAATACATTAATATATTACTTTGTTTCCAACTGGATAGCTTATAGCACCACCAATCAAAACTTTGCCATTATTCTGTCTTTTCCTCCTTTAACTGCTTTTTTTTTTAGTAGAAATGAAAAAAAAGAAAGAAAGAAGGAGGAAAGGGAAAACATGAGAAGGCTACAAGATGGAGATGGTGACATCTGAGGTTCTTATAAAATTTCACAATAGAGGCAGAAAGCAATTGCATGCTTTGGAATTAGGTGAGAATCTCTACATTAGTAGTGGGCAGGACTCCCATCTCTCCAGTTCTATAATTCTTTAATTCTTTCCATGGTAAAAGACTTACCTGAAAGTGCTACTGGTGGTATCCAGACCGGTGCAAAGCGCCGGCCTGGATACGTACTAGGGTTGCCTCGGGGCGTTCTTTACAGACGCCCCGCAACCCTAGGATGTACTCCGTACATCAAAATGGCAGTGCCCTGTCTACATTGACGCTGCCATTTTGACGTGGTGGACACACTGCATCCAAATGGCACGGTGTGGGCATCACGTCGTGGTGCCACTGCCGGGTGCTTGTGGTGCCTTTTCAGCGGCGCCAGAAGGAGCTCCTCCTTCTGGCATGCATATCACTGGCACGGCTGTGCAATGCAGCCCCTTTCTCCTTTTCCCCACCGCTGTCAGCTTCATGCCCCAAGGACACCCCTTTCCAGGTTGCGGGGGAGCGGCATTTTGCTGCTTCCCCAAGGCCAGGAAAAGTGGCAGATAGGGCCCTCCAGGGCTGCTGCTGTGGCAGCTGAGGCCCTGATCTGTCGGGGAAAGGGGCGGGTGCAGGCTGCCCCAAAGGGGCGGTCTGTATCCCGCCTATATTATTCACAGAGAATGAGGCCTTATTAGTTAGTGAGTATTCATTTTGTCTGATATGAGAACATTAATTGCGCCCATCCAAGTGAAATAATTGCTATTTTTCTCCAGTAAGAAACCTGGTTCCCTTTTAAAGTCATGTGATATGAGTGGAGGAATCTAAAAGAGAAAACAATACATACATTGGTTGGGAATTTGGTGCAAGAGTTCTCCTTTGTGCAGATCTGTTCTGTTTGCAGCCACATTTGGTATCTGAAGTTCTGTGCTCTGTCGAAATTCTTCTGACAAGTTAGCAGCCACAGACATGACAAAAAACACAAACAAACAAACAAACAGAAAAACTCAGCACTCTCAGATATGCTTCAATTACTGCAGTACAGTTCCTGGAAGCATTGACTCAGATGCTAAATGCTGTATCCAAATCTGCAGCCAAGGATAGAAACAAAGCCATTCTGAAAAGGCCCATGTTGTTTACAACGGCTTCAGGGCCGCATGTTGCCACCTACCTCAGTCCCTGTGACACAGCGTGTGGACTGTTTTTCTATTGAGAATTAAAAGCTGTGGAGGGAAGGTGAGCAAGGGCACAGAGGGGGAATGCAGATCCGTAGGTTGCATGTTGGTGAACTTAATGAATAGTTAGTAGGCAAAGACTTGAAGGCCAAAACCTGACAGGCTGACAGGCACTGATTGCCATTTCCATAAAGGGTGCTATGTGAGTGTGAATGATTGAGAGATTGATTGATTTGTTTTGCTGAGTCTCCTTTATGGCCTCCTGGGTAAATTTCTGGCCACACCTCTCTGCCTCAAAGCACTTGCTCTGCCTGCTGTTGCTTCCCCCCTTTCTTCCCCCCTCCTTTTTTTATTTGTGCGTAATGAAAATTTGTTATAAGCCTTCCCTTTCATCTGTACATGGCAGGCTGTCACGCAGAAACAAGCCATTCTGGAACCTTGCTTCCTTCCAAATTGCTAAATATTTTTCTTCAAATTGCTTCCCTAATGGGCTAGTATAATAAGAGTGGCATGCTCTCTGCCCACGCTGAAGATGCCAGAGCATTTGTCCAGTGCACATGTGTGTCGGGCGCAATAAACTGATTGCCTGCCTTGACTGGCCAACACTGCAGCACTGCTGCTCATCAAAACCAGGATTTGCACAATCTGCATGCACAACATGTAGGTTTTAAGGTTTTCTCTTCCCTGTCCCATCCTTAGGAAAGACGGCAGGGTCAGCTGGGAGAGAAATATAGCTCAAAGAGAAGATCTGAGCAACACAATCTGCTCTTGGGAAGAAGGCAACACAGTTGTTTCCATTCCATAAGGTGAGACCTGATGGCAGGACCAGGAGGGCTGTGCGAAACTCAGAATAAGCCATGCGAAGAGTGACAGAGCTGGGCTTGCTAATGGCCTGGTCTGTCTGGGCCAGATTTTTATTGACTCCAGTTGCTGCTTTTCGGAGGGGCAGGCACCAGTGTTCCCCATGGCCAGCTGATCCATGTGCTATATGCTAAACTGTTGCTGACCCACTGCTTTATGAGCCTAAGTGGTTATGCAGGAACAGAAGTGAATAGGTTGTGTGTGATAAGAAAATAATTTGCCAAAAACTGCAACAATAAAGGGGGCCTGATGGGATCTCTTATGGCATGAATAGCCTGGAGCAGCTGCAGATCTCTCTCTGCTTTCACAATTATTTTCATTTTTATAACAGCTAAAAGCGAAATATTGTCCAGGAGCTTCCACAAATGCTGCATTTCCATAGATTTTTGTGTGTCTGTAAAAGAAACAAAGAAAGAAGTGGAGGAAAAGTAAGTTTCTGGATAAAAAGTCCCCTGGTATATCAGCTAAGGCCAAGCTCCCTTCACTGACTTAATGCTGGATTTCCTCAGTGTGTCAAGCCAGTACAAAAAAAAAAGTCTAGTTGCACTGAGAATATTTCTAAAGTATTCAATTCTGTAGAGATCTCCAATATAGGTGCTCTTTAGGGGCCTTGGAGATCACAATCAGTAGGTGCACATGACAAGTCTTTACTTCAAAATAAGGTAATGACACTTTTAAACATGTATTATTTTTCTCTTCTATATTTCATGCCCTCTTCTTAGGAGATTATCGCACATCATTTTTTGCCTGATCCAGGCACTGGCTGGGCACAGGCTTGAATGGGTGAAAATAGGTGTTATCACACACCAATAAGCCACTGATGCCGCTAGGTGTCTACAACCCATCTCCAAACCACACTTAGGCCGTCAATTTTGCAAGGAGGGAAGCTCCCCACCCTTGAAAATCGGTGGGCTAAGCATGGCTCGGAGACGCACTGTAGTCGCCCGGCAGCATTGGCGGTGTTTTGGTGTGTGAAAACACCCATTTTCACCCATTCAAGTCCATGTGTAGCCCGTGCCCCGATCGGGCGAAAAATAACATGTGATAATCTCCTCAGTGGCCTCCTCTCCAACCTTGCCCTGTTGTAATATCCAGAATTTGAGAAGGTTATTTTTTGGGACTACAACTCTCAGAATGATAACCACGATAATCCTTTAGCAAAAGTACAATTGTGCAGACAGTACTAAAACCAACTCCAAAAAACAGAAGTACAGTTTTCAACATTCTAGATCACTTCATGTGGTAGAGTGTGAATTTCAATATTAATACAGTGGACTCTTGTTATGCTCTGGGGTTTGGTTCCAAGATCCCCCATGGATAACAAAATACGTAAATGCTTAAGCCCCATTAAATATAATGACATAGCAAAATGGTGTCCCTTATAAACATTGGAAAATCAAGGTTTGATATTTGCAGGGCTAGGTATTTTGCCACCCAAGGCAAAAAATATTTTGGCATCCCTGTTGCCCCTCATAATTATTTTCACTCCTTGATTTCTGCTGCCACACTGCGGAATTAATGCAGTTTGACACCACTTTAGCTGCCTTTGGTTCCCATGGTGACCAGCTGTCCTAACCACAAAGAAGGACATGGAACCGCAAAATGTAGGACTTTCAAGTAAAATGGAGGACATGACCAAGTAAAAGTTGAAACCCCTCATATAAATTCATGCTTCTTAGTCATGCTCAAAAGGGAGGGCATTTTTGGAATCCCTCCTGGACAGAAGACTGAAATGTAAGATATACCCCAGAAAAAGAGGTAATCTGGCCATCCTGCAGGTTCCATGCTATGAATCCCTGGGATTTGTAGTTTGTTGTGGCTCCACTGCTCTCTGACTGAGAAGGTGAATTCTCCTCCAAAAATCCAAATCCCAGGATTCCATAGCATGGAGCCAGGGCAGTTAAAGCAGTGTCAAACTGCATTATTTCTTCCCCTTTTTTGAACTTTACATTCAGCATCAGAGCCTTTTTGGGTAAAAGAGTTTGGTTTCACCAGGGTACCAGCGCTGCACACCCAAACCTGCCACCACCTTTAGTTGGGTGTGTCTTCACACGCCCCCTAGAGGTTGGCACCCCTAGGCGGCTGCCTAGCTGGCCTATATGGATGAGCCGGCCCTGGATATTTGGAATTTATACTTTTTTGAACATTTTCAAACCGTGGATGCTTGAATCCGTGTATGAAAAATCCATATATAACAAGGGCCGACTGTACTCATTCTTTCACTGTGAATATTTATGCAGACAGAATTGCAGAACTAACACACAGAAGGGAGGATTCGGCAGACTCAGGGGAACCCAAAGTGATGCAAAAGTACAAAAAATGCACAGGACTAACACACATGTACACCCTCCTAAAACCTGCTCAACATTAGCTTAGCAAATTCACTGGTACGGTTGCCACATCAAGAGCATCCCATTCCTACAAATTTCTGGACTGGGAGAGAGGAAGCTTGGGATGACACTGGGGTGGGTTCTTGCTTATAATGTCACAGAAGTGAGGCAGACAAAAGTTAGCAGAATGAGCAGAACTGTTTTTAGGACAACTGATTGTGGAAATGAGCACAAGGGGAATGTAGGTAAAGAGGGCCAGAATATGGTTAAAACTTAGCTAACCAGGTGATAATGGCAACCTGGGGGCAGGAGGACAATTTTTTGGCAGCCAGGTGGGTAGCAAAATGTACCTGAGCTTTGCAGATAGGGCATTTGTTCCTTGCTAGGCCAAAACACTCATTTATTTAACTTCAGACCACAAGAATACAGGTAACAGATAATTGTCCTTAACATCACATCTGCCAAATATTATGAGTTTACTCTAAACCTATAATGATCCTACTGAAGTCAATGGGACTTACATCATTCATGATTACATAGATCATTGATTGGTGATGCCAATGTTCTTAAAGGACAGGATATATATTGCAGATGGAAGGACCTAGTTGTGCTACATACACACATTTTCAGACACAAATATGGCCTACAGGATTGGGCCCATGTTGTTAGATTACAATATGAGATATGGCCCTCTGCATAATAAGTTCCGTTCAACTCAGTAGCTTGCCAGCAAGACAACAGTGCTTCTGAAAAACATAGTACAAACTTGGATAACTGTGGACACATTTCAAAACTTGAGCTTTGAACTGACCCATATTTCCTCAACAGCCTTTGGATCTTTTTAATGACTCAACTTAGCAAGGCAGATTTGAGCTTCATCTCGGCAGAACCCAAATCCACTTGTTTAAGTGGTATATTTTTCTGTTTATGCTGCAGGCTAAACAAGTAGGTTTACCTAGGGTCTCTTGTTAAAATGAGCCATCTGTGGCAGCTGTGGTAATTATACCAAGCCCACTGTACCTTTCAAGCTGAGCTCTTAAGTTTTTGTTGAAACTTTGAAAAACAAGAGGAACAACTGTTCAAGATGCAAGGTAATATCAAGGCAGTGCCTCCCCCCATCCCTTCATATCATGTGTCATTCTGAAATTAAGTTATAGTTATTTTACATGCTAAGACAGCAAACAACATGAAAACATTCAGAAGAATTTTTCCTAGGAGAAATCCATGGGTCGGCAGTACATTAAATATGTGCCACTGGGCAACTTACCTGTGTACACAGCTGTTTGGGTAAGGCATGAAATACAATTTTATCGAGCATTTCACACATCCATAATGTATTTCCAAAAGTTCTTCAGTAATGTCATTTTCCAGTGTTATGGATTACTTCAATGAAATTATGCTTACCTTTATTTGTAGACCCTGCACTAATATGAACGAACAGGTTTCCAAGTGATAAGGTTTTGTACCATACCTTTGCTATGGAGTATATATATTAATAAAATGTAGACTGATTTCCCCCCCCAGATGTACATTGTAATGTGTGATAAAGGTTGGTGGGGACCTATCAAGTGGTAAGTAGAATTTACTGCTTGATAAAATTGGTTGTTCAGGTAATCTTCGCCAAGTCACGTTGACATGAGGGAGATATTCCCATCCTGCTACATCAAGTAAATGCATGTTTCAGATAGAATATAATTTTGAATAAGAATTTATCTTAGCCACTTTTTCTATATGTATCTTGCAGTTAATAGATTTCTGTTCCATGATTTAACTATTTTCAGGCTCTATGTGGTATTTTTAATACTTATTTTATTTTTAGTGTATGTCTCATATAGAAATATTTTTACATATATAAATAAAAAGCCATGCTTTATAATTATTATTATTATTAACCTTTATTTATGAAGCGCTGTAAATTTACACAGCGCTGTACATGCAATCTATTTAGTTAGACGGTTCCCTGCCCTCAGGCTTACAATCTAAAAAGGCATGACACAGAAGGAGAAGGGAGTGGTGACGGGAAAGGGTAAGAGGTCCAGCAGTTCCTCTCAACCTCGGAGGCCTGGACCAAGGCAGATGGACTGAAGGGAGGGCTTGGCTTCAAAATGGAAGGTTAATCATTATCCAGGGAAAATACATACTCACAAGTAGGATAATACATATACAGTACATAGCAATACAAGAAATGGATCGATAAAACAGTCAACAACAGAACATCAGATAGTAAGCGACAATTATGCGATGCCTGGGAAGGCTTCTCAGAACAGGATGGTTTTCAACTCCGTTTTGAAGCTGGTTAAAGAAATGATGGCTCTTGCTTGTGGTTTGTAGTTTAATACAAACATTTGTTTAATGTTGAAAACCCCAGGCAAAAACTGGAATCTAGTTCCAGCCCATAACAAGATGTTCTGAATTCACCTAATGATGATCAGATCAGTAATGGATTTTTAAAACAGTTTTACTTTAAGGTGAGAAATTATACCCCTATGTCTTCTTTGTGTGATAAACCATTTGGATGTATGTATGAGATTAGACAGCATGGCTTAACAGCTACATGACAAAGGATCTCATGGGCTTAACAGAAACATTTTTTTAAAAAAAACAAGCATTTTCTAAGAAGAAAGATGTGTGTGTGTGTTTATTGACACCTTTGAAACAACACTATAGCAATATAAACCATCTTTTAAAATTATGAGAACATACAGGCCCTCAGTCTCACAAACACACACATACACACAAAAATACTGCATCCAGTTCTGGACATCACAATTCAAAAAGCATATTGAGAAGCTGGAGCATGTCCAAAGGATTTTCTCCTCCTTTGCTCTGACATTTTTACAGCTAACCAGTCTCCAAACTTGGAAAAGGTATGAGTAATGATATAACACAGCCCTTTCCCAGGCTGGTGCCATCCAGGTATATTGGGTTACAACCTTGTGGAAGGATAGTCCAGTGTGCAGAGGATGCACATTGTGCAGAGAAGGGTTTAGTGAAACTCTTCAACAAGCTCTTCAGGGGAAACTGGAGATGCTTCAGCATAATTATGCCTTTCTTCTTGTTTCTCACAGAGCATGGGATGAGCATTACTCCATTAAGAGATCTCAATAGCTGTCCTAATATCTACCTACTATGCCTTTCTTGAATAATTGCATGTGCATGCCATAGCAAGATAACGTCAGCCCTCTGTACCCATGGATTCTAAATCCATGGATTCAATCATCCACGTCTTAAAATATATATATTTAAAAACCCAAGAAGTAAACCTTGGTTTTGCCATTTTATATATGGGGCACCATTTTACTATGTCATTGTGTATCATGAGACTTCAGCACCCATGAATTTTGGTATTCTTGGGGTGGTGGTCCTGGAACCAAACCCCAACAGATACCAAGAGTCCATTGTACCAAACTGCAGCTTACCTTATTGTGCAAACTCATCATGTTTCTCGTGAGCTTGAAGATGTTTATAAATTGCTGCCTATGTTCTTCCATAGGAAGAATTTCCCACTTAACTGATCTTAAGTCTCTAAAAGACCATAAGCTAATGGACAGCCATAATCTATTCTGGAGCTTTCTGAAATTCACTAGAGAGCTGGAAAGTACAGGTTTAGTCTTCCCAAAGGCCAGAAAGTGACTAAAGATTTCCTGAATTGTAACACTGAGCTAAAAGCTATTTTCAAATGTTTATACCCTCTCCAGAATAGTAATTAAAGCTGGAAGAGGGCAAGTAATTAATTACCAACTCCAGCTCTTTGTTTTTACCTTGCTGTTCTTGACACCAAACCAGGACCAGGCCAGTAGTTAATTTGTTCAAAGGAAAAAGAAAAGCTACTACAAACTGGTGCTACAGCTCAAACCAGTCCAGAAGCTACACTGTTTAATTTAGAAAGCCTGTTTTTTGTGCATTTTAAGGAATAATCTGCAGTTACAAAAATGGTTATCTTGAAGTTTTTTCAAGATCTATCATGAAATTATAGCCTGTGTTAGACTAGAAAGCTGGGCCAAACCTAACAAAATGAAATTCAACACGGAAAAATGTAAGGTACTGTACTTAGGGCGGAAAAATGAAATGCACAGATATAGGATGGCTGAATGAAACTATGTGTGAAAATAATAATAATAATAATAATAATAATAATACAATTTATTTCTATTTCCCGTCTCTCTCTGCAGATCAAGGCGGGATTACAGCAGTCAGCAAATTTGAACAATAAAAACATATCAAATACATAGCATAAAAAATATACATTACTATCAATACAATACAGTTCGTCGACTCTCCAGAAAAAACATACAATACTAACAGAGGTGAGATATTTTACAGCAGGTTTGGTGGGTAGGCTCACCAGAAGAGATCTGTCTTCAGTGCTTTCTTGAAAGCATCTAGGGTAGTAATAAGATGGATCTCTTTCAGAAAATCATTCCACAACTTGGGGGCCATGGCAGAAAATTCTCTGTGGGAAGTGGTCACTAGCCTGGTTGTTACGTAGTCTAGTGATTTCTTCTCAGATTTTCTGAGAGTGTGGGGAGGATTGTGTAGGGAGAGGTGTTCCCTCAAGTAACTTGGGCCCAAGCCATTTAGGGCTTTAATAACCAACACTTTGTATTGCGCCCAGAAGCTAATCGGTAGCCAGTGCAGAGATTTTAATATTGGAGTTATATGGTCAAACTTTGATGCTTCGGTGACCAATCTAGCTGCTGCATTTTGAGCTAATTGAAGCTTCTGAACTTGTAGAGCACATTACAGAAATCTAAATGAGAGATTACCAGTGCAAGTACCACTGCTTTGGTCCAGGTAAGGGTGCAGTTGGCATATCAACTGAAGTTGATACCAAGCACTCCTAGCCCTCACATCTACAGTCGGCCCTTCTTATATACAGATTTTTTATACATGGATTCAAGCATACACGTTTTGAAAATGTTCCAAAAAAGTATAAATTTACCTTGATTTTCCATTTTTTATAAGAGACACCATTTTGCTATGCTATTATATTTAATGGGACTTGAGCATACACGGATTTTGTTATACACGCGGGATCTTGGAACCAAAGCCCAGCATATAACAAGGCTCCACTGTACTTGAGATGACACTGCAGAGACAGATCTAGGAGTACTCCCAAACTATGCACTTTATCCTTATGGGGAAGTGTGACCGCGTCCAGGACAGGTTGACAAAGTTCCCTGTCTGGGCCCGGGGATCCTATCACTAGTACCTCCGTATTCTCTGGATTCAACGTGAGTTTATTTTCCCTCATCCGTCCCATTACCGACTCAAGGCAGGCATTTAGAAGAGAGATGCCATCCTTGGTCACTGCAAGAGTCAGAGACATAGAGAAATAGAGTTGAGTGTCATCAACGTACTGATAACACCGTGCCCCATGTCTCCGGATGATCTCTCCCAGCGGGTTCATGTAAGTGTTAAATAGCATAGGGGACAGGATGGCGCCCTGAAGGACGCCAGATGTCAGCTCTCTCTTAGAGGAGCAACTATCCCCCAGTCTCATCATCTGGAATCTACCTGAGAGGTAGGACCAGAACCACTGGAGCACAGTGAAGAGAAAGTTAAGAGGTGATATGATAGCCCTATTTAAATATTGGAAGGGATGTCATATTGAGGAGGGAGCAAGCTTGTTTTTTGCTGCTCCAGAGACTAGAATGCGGAACAATGGAGGCAAACTGCAGGAAAAGAGATTCCACCTCAGCATTAGGAGGAACTTCCTGACAGTAAGGGCTGTTCGACAGTGGAAGAAAGTCCCTCGGGAGTGTGGTGGAGTCTCCTTCCTTAGAGGTCTTCAAAAAGAGGCTGGATGGCCATCTGTCAGGGATGTTTTGATTTAGATTTCCTGCATGGCAGGGGGGTTGGACTGGATGGCCCTTGTGATCTCTTCCAACTCTATGATTCTAATCAACATTATTGATGTGATTTATTCACTTTTCTGCATGTATTTTATTTCTTCTAAAAATAAAAAAAATAAAAGGATAATTTTTAGTGAATTAATTATATGAGTTTTAGTCAATGAATCTTTCTGTGAAGAAAATTTGCTTTTTGCTTTTTTTTTTTTCTTAAAGGAACTTCATGTGTTACATATACCACAATAAGCTTAAACTTAGAAAATACTTCTCTCCCTTCTTCGGGAATGGTTCCTCTAAGATAGCTCTTGCAATCATCAGTTTTTACAAGTTGTTGTTGTGTGCCTTCAAGTCATTTCTGACTTATACTCACACTAAAATGATCTGACATTGTTTTTAGATCATCTGCCTGATTAATTAGGAGCACCTTTCATCAACTGAAATGATTTTCTTCAATTAATCTAAACTGTTAATTGATGTTGAATCCTTATGCTTTGGGGGGCCATTTGGAGATTTTCTTGTTTGCTTGGTTGTTTACAGAGGGATGTTACTCAAGGAAAAAGTGAATACACTCTAAACATTCTTAGAAGCACTTTCAGATTTTGTAGATCTTCTTGTACTGAGTGATTATTCCTCTCTTGTCTGCTGTTTTGTGTAAATGACTGACAAGATGTAGCAAGGATCCTGCACAACAGGACTTAGTAAGGACATATGTGAAGTAATGTATTTTAAATACATGGCTATGCCTACTACTTTTTGAACACCCAGCAGAGATTCACAATACCCTTCTATGCACGTTTACTCAGAAATAAATCTCATGGAGTTCAATGAGACTTTATTCCCAAGAACATGTGTTTGGGATGATTGCCTCATTCTCTGTTCTCTGTTCTATGCTCATTGTACTTTTCATTAGCATAGAACTAACCTCTTGATTTTTTTCTATTTATTATTTAATCTTAACTTGTTGGAAGAGTAGAAATTTGTTAATGTACTTTCATCTTAGGAACTCAACTCTTCTAAAGCTTATCTTAATTGCCAGTAAGTAGCTAATAACTTCAAATGCAGAAATTAGCATTTTGTGGACTGCTAGATGAGACTAAGTCAAATAAAATAATTATCATGGGCAAAGTAGTTTATTAGTTAAGAAAGAACAGGATCAACCTTACATCAGAATTACTTTAAAGGGAAATACATTCCATTAGAATAAAAATAAATTTACTTCTAAGAATCTATGTTTGAATCATTATGCCCAACAAAAGGTTTACATTTATAGCACCATTTTGTACATGGCTACTCAGAAATAAGTGCCATAAAACTCAGCACAATTTTTGTCTGAAAAATATATATGGTATTGGACTGCCTAAGCAATTATTCAGCAATCTTTAAGTAAGGATTATAATGTTCCATTTAAAGAAATAGAGGAAGACAACTAAAAGTAGAACAATAGAACTCTTCACCAAGATCAGAGAAGTCAAAGGAAAATTTAAACCAAGAGTAGGGATGCTAAACAACAAAAAGGAATACATTATATGACCAGGACAAAATAAAAAGAAGATGGAGGCAACATATTGAAGACTATCCAAAAGAGAAAGATAGTTCCTACTTCCTTCAAAGTAGAGCCTTTTGACAAATAACATACAGTCTCAGGGACAGATAGTGTTACAGTAGAACTGTCTCAGGCTATATAAACACAACCCATCTAAATTCTAACAAAACCAGCATACATATATGGAACCAAAACATTTGTCTATACATTAGAAATTCCAGGACCAAAGAAAGGGGACATTTGAGTTCTTAGCACTAGATCAGAGGATTAATCTCCCATGCAAGCAAAGTGATACTCAACATTGTATAACAAAGCCTTTTACTATAGATGGAGTGAGAAATGCCAGACTTCTAAGCTGGATTCAGAAAAGGAAGAAGCACTAGAAATCATCTTACAAACTTACATTGTCTAAACAAAATTTCAGAAGAAATAATACCCTTCTTCATAGCTTATACCAAAGCCTTTGACTAAATAGATCAAGGAAATCTATGGATCTCTGTCTAAAAAAACAACAACATTTAATTGTCCTGATGCATAACCCATTCTCTGAATAAGAGGCCACTGTTAGGATAAAATATGCACAAATTAAGGAGAAATTCAGGGTAGATATTAAAACAAAGGGTATTGAAATGAATATTAATGATTTAGATAATTTGTGGTGGAAACCAGATAAAAAGAAAATAGCCAAATTTTATAACATTCTGTTAGAAAGGGAACTAGAGAGAGATACTATAAAAGAGTATATGATAAGATGGGCTCAAGATTTTGGTCACACAATTTTATATGAAGATTGGCAGAAAGCATGGAGATATACAAATAAGTTCACAGCTTCACAAGATCTAAAGGAAAACCATATGAAGATCACCAATAGATGGTATCTTACACCTTTGAAAATCAAAAAAATATACAAGATTCCTGATATGAAATGTTGGCATTGTAAGGAAAGTCCAGGATCCCTGTACCACATGTGGTGGTCTTGTAGTAAGATTAAACCGTTCTGGATGAAAGTGCATTTAACTATTCAAAAGTTTTTCAAGACACAATTCGAATTTACACCAGAGCTCTATCTCCTGAATATAACATCATCATTGAGTAAGGAGATAGAAAAAAATATATTGGAGAGTAATACTGTATGCGGTCACAGCGGCAAGAGTAGTTATTGCAAAAAATTGGAAAAAAGAAGATGTTCTGTATTTTGATGAATGGCTTATGAAATTACAAGATCTGTGGGAATTGGATAGACTTACAACAATGATAAAGGACAAATCTAACGATAAAGTAATTGAGGAATGGTTACCAATTTTACACCTTTGGGAGAAGAATATTGATTTAAATAAAGATTTATTGATATAAGATATACAGGGAAGAAAGAGAATGTACCTATTAGACAAACGTGATATGTGAAGTGGAGAGTAACAAGTAGGTCAGAATAAAATAATTAATAGAAAATTTACTCAGTACATACGCATGCATAACAAAGTTGTATCTTATGATTATCACTATGTAACTGTATATTTTAGTGGCAACTTATTGTAACTCTTTTCTAATGGTAGGAAAAGAGGTATAGGTTATTTGTATAGCAATATGTTATACCCTTCCCGTTTCCCCTCTATGATTTGCATGTTTCAAAAGTTGTAAAAAATTCAAACGAATGGAATAATTTTGTTAAAAATGTAGGAAATGTTTAAAAAATAAATTTAAAAAAATGAAGAAATGGCATAATTTCTGAATGGTAAGGGTATCAAATTAGGATACATTTTATTTATATAAATAATTAATTTATAAATTATTTAATTTATATGCAAAATACATTGTATGGAAAGCAATATTAAACCTGGATGAAAGAGGCTGAAAACTGGGGAAAGAGGTATCAAGAATTTAAGATATGCAGATAGTTTTGTATTACTATCAGGAAACAGCCAAAATGTGTAACAATTACTGATTAAAACTAAGATTATAGCTGAATATTAACAAAGCAAACATAATGACCACAAAAGATTTACATAACTTTAAAGCAGATAATGAATACATTGACATTGTTAAAGATTTTCTGTGCTTTGTCTCATTAATTAATCCATTAATAAAAATGGATACTGCAGTCAAGAAATCAGAGGAGTAGGACTTGGAAAAGGTGCTATGGAGAAACTGATAAGATCCTCAAGTATAGAGATATATCACTGAATATCAAAGTCAGGATCATCCGGGCCATTTCAATTTTATGCATGTGAAAGCTGATGGAGTGCAGTTAATCTGAACTATGATACTGGAAAAGAGTTCTGTAGATATCATGGACCATAAAAAAGTCAAATAAATGGATCTAAGAACAAATAAATCCTGAACTCTCACTTCTTGTTGTGTGTCTTCATGTCTTTTTCAAGTTATGTTGCTCTGAAAGTGACCTCCATTGGCAAGATTTATTATGCAATAGAGGATTGTCAGTGCCTTCCTCTGAGCCGGAGAGAGTGTGATTTGCCCAAGGTCACCCAATAGGTTCCCATGGCTGAGTGGGGAGTCAAACCTTGGTCTCTTGAAGTCCCAGTCAAGTATTCAAACCACTACACCACCGTGGCTCTCACGAGAAACAATTAAACTGACCTTGTATTTGGACATATCATGAAATGACTTGACTCACTGGAAAAGATGGTAATGCTTGGTAAAGTTGAATGCAGTAAGAAAGTGGGACAGCCACATTTCAGTGACTTTAGTCTATCAAGGAAGCAGTAGCCATGAGTTTGTAAGAATAAAGCCGTCGATAGGATCTTTTGGAGGGCCCTCATTCTTAACATAGCCATAAAGTAAAGCCAACTTGATAGCATGTAACAACAAACTGAGCTGCTCATGTGACCAATGGGTCATCTGAAACTTTTCTGGTCATCCAGTTTATTTAATTTTAATAAATATTCAAAAATATATGGAGAATCCAAATTTCAGGTCTGAATTAAGTTTTTTGCATTCCCGTTCTTGCACAGGGAGAAGAAGGAAAGCTGTTTCTGGGTAGCCATTTTGACTGGGTGAGTTTGTAATTAAAAAAAAATTGGGAGAGTGTGTTTGTTGCTGAGGGGGTGGAGCTTCTGTGAGTCACTTCTTTGAGTCACTGTGTGTGTGTGTGTGTGTGTGTGTGTGTGTGTGTGTGTGGAGCTAGCAGCCTAGCTCTTTATAACTGCTGCCAGAGGTGTGCGCACCTCTTCTCAGTCAAAGAAGACACAGAGCACAGATCAAAAGGTGTTTGAGAAGTTTTCCTTTAATTTTTCACTTTTTTTCTTTAAGGAGTTGGGGGGTGGGCTTTTGCTCGGAGGAAGTGAGTCAGAGACTTGCCTCTGGAACAAGCTAGCAGCCAGGAGCTCTCTAAGAGGTGATACAATAGCCCTGTTTAAATATTTGAAGGGATGTCATATTGAGGAGGGAGCAAGCTTGTTTTCTGCTACTCCAGAGACTAGGACCCGGAACAATGGATGCAAGCTACAGGAAAAGAGATTCCACCTCAGCATTAGGAGGAACTTCCTGACAGTAAGGGCTGTTCAACAGTGAAACACACTCCATCAGAGAGTGGTGGAGTCTCCTTCCTTGGAGGTCTTTAAGCAGAGGCTGGATGGCCATCTGTTGAGTATGCTTTGATTGAGAGTTCCTGCATGGCAGGGGGTTGGACCTGATGGCCCTTGCAGTCTCTTCTAACTGTATGATTCTATGGCGCGTTACAGACGCGCCGAAGGGGCGTACTAGGGTTAGAAAAGGGTGTGTTAGGGTTGAGAAGTGGCGTCCCTTCTGGATGCCCCTCAACCCTATATGGACCGAGTCTGTACAAAATGGCAGCGCCTGTCCACATGGGGGCCGCCATTTTGACGTCATAGACGCGTAGCGTCCGGACGTTGTGTGGCGGAAGTGACGCTGAAAGTGCGCGACTAGCGCCTCACGGCACCACTTCCAGGGCCCAGAAAGAAGCGCCATTTCGGCGCTTCTTTCTTGCTGTGCCCGGGAGCCGTGCGGTTTGGCCGCTGCGGTTCCCGGACCTAGCAACCGGTGGCGGCGGCAGCAGAGCGCCCTTCTTGGGCACTCTGTAATGCGCCTATGATTCTATATAGCTACAGTATAGACCCAGTCAACTGAGCTCACTGACAGAGCTTGGTGAAAAGGCTAGTCCAACAGAGGCCCTTCACATCGGTGTTTAATGGGGGATTTTTTTTGAGAGGGAAGCCCACAGTCTTGTTTCAGTGCCTACTTAAGACTTCTCAATATGGACACTGAGGGATCTGCTGCAGTCACCTGCAACAATTGTGGATGTCTTCTTACCTATGAATGTGGGTAACTTCACCTGCACCAAGTGCAAATTGGTAGCCTTCTTGGAAGAGAAGGTCCAGCAGCTGGAGACTCGTGTAGTTACACTTCAGCATAATAGGGAGCAAGAGATTTTCTTGGACAGAATGGAACGGATTGTCTTGGATGGGAAACAAACATAGGAAGTTGCTGGGGAGGAGGATACTTCACATACAGAGGAGGTAGACGGAGGAATGTGACACACAGAAGTAGGGAAATCAGAGATCATTCTGGAATTTCTCTCCCCTATCAGGGTTGATGAGGAAGAGCAGCAGGAACAGTCTTCAGGGACAGTACCATCACAGGGAACAGCTGTTGGACCTTGGAGGAGGTGTGTAGTGGTGGTGGGCAACTCCTTGCTGAGGGGTACAGAAGCAGTGGTTGTGGACCTGACAAGATGTTTCAGGGAGGTGTGTTGTCTCCTTGGGGCACAAATCTGTGATGCGACAGTGAGGCTGACAAGACTTGTCAAGCCTACTGACCATTAACCCCTTCCTTTTCGTCCATGTGGGAACCAATGATACTGCAAGGCACAGCCTTCAGAATATCAGAAGGGATTATGAGGTTTTAGCTAGGAAGCTGAAAAGAGATGAATACACAGGTTATCATCTTATTTCTGCTCCCAGTTGAAGGGCATGGTCCAGGAAGGGAGAGGAAAATAGTGGATGTGAACAACTGGCTCTGCAGATAGTGCTACCAAGAACAATTTGGGTTCTTGAATCATGGGCTGTGGTTCCATGAGGGACTTCTGGCAAGGGATGTGTTGCACCTCACTCCAATTGGCAGAAACATTTTTGCCAATAATCTCAAAATTTTGATCATGAGGACTTTAAACTGAGTTATATGGCGGAAGGAGACAACATTTTGGAAGGTAGGAGTACATCAAGGGCTGGTGATAACAGGCCAACTGTTACAAAGGAACAAGGCAAATAGTGCGAGGACTCAACACTGGGAGGGAAAAACTTTACACAGACAGCTAAAGGGGAGGAGCATGGGGAAAAACATGATGAACTTGAACTCCTGGGCATCTTTTCAGGGTGCTTTGTTGGTGAGTTCCTGCATGGCAAGGGATTGGACTGGATGTCCCTTGTGGTCTCTTCCAACTGTATGATTCTATGACTCTATGATTGCAGACTTGCCTCATAGTGAGATACATCCCAATGGAATCAAGGGATCTGTTCAAGCTGTATGCTCAGTTACCATCCATATTTTCACCATTAAATAAGTTGGCAGATCTTACTTCTATTCATTTGTTGCATGTACAGTAAGCCCTCCTTATCCATGGATTTTTTTTTATCCAAGGATCCAAGCATCCACACCTTGAAAATATTCCAAAAAAGTATAAAATTCCAAATAGTAAACCTTGATTTTTCCATTTTTTATAAGGGGTGCCATTTTACTATGCCGGGCCCACTGTATTTCCTCTTTTTCCTTCAGTAAGGTCAAGATGGCTTACACAGGATTTCTCATCTCATTTTCAGGTAGAGACACTTGCGAGACTGACTGAGCAAATATCTCATAATGAATGGGAACTTCAACCTGAACTAGCCAAATCCCAGGATATTCTAACCACTCCACCAGTATTACTTGAATATGTTTGTATCAGCTGTACCCTAAACAAATTTGTTCAAGATTATGTATCAATGAATTCAACGAGAATTTCTTCTTATTCTGTTAAGTGTATAGTTTATTTTTTAAACCTAAGAGTGAATAAAACATCCAGTTTTTCTCTGAGAAATCTGATGAAAATTTAGATAGGAGAAAATGTTAAAAGCCCACAAATTGTTCTTAGATTGAATTTTACTACCATGTCTCTATATTAAACCATAGAGATACGTCATCACTATTTCCCTAATCAAACCCGTAACAATGATCCATGAGTAAAAAACAGTCTTCTGCATCCATTACTGATGCATACATACAAGTTGACTGACATCTACATTGTGACACTGATGCATGCCTTATTGAACTGCTTGTGTATAACTTCTAATTGTAAATGTGAGTGAACAATCATATCTCATATCACCATTTTTGACACATGACTATGTTGCCCATGAGTACAGCTGTGTCAATTAATGTGGTTTAGAAATTAAAGAAGCTTCTTTTGTACAGAATAGTTTCCCTTCCCTGATATTGCAAGGAAGAAAGATGGTAAACAGATACTTGGAAAGGTTACTTTGTGTAGTATATGTTAGCTGGGTGATTCTGGGAACTGTTGGCCAAAAAAGGAATTTGTACAAGCTTGCAATATATTGAGATATATCAACCTATATATGTAACCCCAGTATAAGAGAGTCTTTCATTTTGTTGTGGCTGACTCTGATATTTCAGTGCATGCACACTGAAGAAGAAAGATAAGGCAGCAGCAACTGTTCTTTGTCACAGATATAGCTAGTTCAAGTCGAACAGACAGTATATAGACGCCTAACCACAGAGAGCCAGAAAGGCATAGACAAGGAGACAGACTAAATTATTTCCGTTGCAGGGACTCTCAGTCTGCTGTGGTGCCTTCCTTATTCACAGGACTCTTTTTCCCCAGATGGTCACCTAGAACCACTCAATTACATTTATTATTCTGTCAAGTACAATGTGCAATAAAGAGCCAGTCCTCAAATGATAGGTACCTGGGCTCAGAGCTCGATGGAGAAATCCATAAATCACACACAGAGGGCAATGCATATGTGCTTTCTGTTTCTTGCTTCACCTTTTATTATCTCAGGACTGAAAAGTTAATAACCCAGTGGGTAATCATGCCATTATCAGTTTACATTGTAGTAAAGCCCATTCAAATGATGATTACATATGTTAATGAGCATCGTTATAATACACTACACAGTACATTACCTTCAGTAAATATAATTGTTTATGCACTTTAATGAGGGATATAATGCCCCAAAACAAATGGCATTGACTGAATTGTGATTTATTGCTGAAAAACTTTGCCATTAGAAAAGGAAATCTGACAATTCCTTTTTATGTTTACCTTACTTCTCTCCTGCTCCCTGCAAAAAACCTGCCACTCATTTCTCCCTCCCTCTGCTCCCAAGAAGAAAATAGCACCAAGCAGCTTTAAGAGTGTTCCTTGTCAAAGCCTGTCTCCACCTGAAGAAGCAGGAGGTGGGTTCATTGAGAGGGTTTAATGAAGATCATTATGTTTACCCCTTAGTAAGGCTTAATGCATTATCTGGCAGCCAAACTGATGCCACGTCAGAATTTTGGCTGCACATCAAACAACAGGAAATCAAAATGTTAAACTGTGGGCTTCAGAATAAAAAGAAAAGTAAAAGATGGCATTTTGGTCAAGGGTCCTCCATCAAGCAGCTGAATGATCAGGAAAAATAGTTTAGCTTGCTGAGAACTCTCAAATGGCCATTTGCGGACATATGCACTGGTAGGTGAAACTCTGCATGATAAGTCCAGTTCCTACGTGATTTTCTTCCAGATGGTTTGGGAAACAGTTGTCATTTCAGAATTGTTCCTTGAATAAAGAAGTGTGGGGGCAAACATATTCAACTAGACCAACATCATTGTTTCAGGTACAATGTGCTCAGTTATATAGAATGGACATCCTACTGCATTATATTGGCATGTTTGTTTGATTCTTCTTTCCTCTTGCTTTCTTTATGTCCTTTTCATGGCTGTGACTTTTTAAGTAAAAAAGCCAAATGTGATAGTGTTCAGTAAAAAAGCCAACTGTGCTTTTAGCAGTTACCACTTCCTCCACTTCACTTAGTGGCAAAAGCTGCATTGTATTCCTCAGTAGTGCCGCTCTACTTCAGTTGTGCTTGTTTTTGGAAATCTTTCTTTTCTTATTCCAGGAAATACTGTAATACAATCAGGCAAGTATTTAATGAATTGGGATGAAAATGAAAGCAGACTATGGAACACCAGTACTTCACAGCCAGCATTCAGTTTCTCTTCTCAGAAAACATTCATGTTAACAATACTAAACTCAGTTCATAATTTATTTTACTGTAGAGAATATGGTGCAGTATTTATAGGATCAGGTATGTCCAGGGAGCAAATTCATCAAAAGACACAAGTACTATGTAATCTTGATTAATTTTAATAATAATAACATCTCAGGCTCGGCCAAATTGATCACCAACAATGGTTCTCCCTGGCCTCTCACCGGGAGGCATGGAGAAGCACTATCCACGATGCTGCAGCCTTTTTTGAAAGCTCACGCCGAACGTGTCTCGAAGAGAAATGACAATGCAGAAAGAAACACAACCCGGAAACATCACCCAAGGAGACTTTCTGCTGTGCTTTCTGCAATTGGACTTGTTTATCTTGGATTGGCCTTTTTAGTCATCAACGCGCTTGTAGAAAGTGTGGGATGAGTCCTTCCTGAATTTTCTTTCGCGAAGTAAAGCCAGAGAGAATAATAATAATAATAATAATAATAATATTTATTTATATTTTCCCGCCTCTCCCAGTTGGATCAAGGTGGAATTACAACCCAACAATAACAATAAGTTACAAGAATAAAACATATAATTTTCAGGCATTAAAACAGTTAAAAACAGTACAGTCAAACAATTATAAAATATAATATTCTGATCCTGAATAGTAGAGTGAATGATGTCTTTACAGAAGATTGGGTGGATAGGCTTGCCAGAAGAGATCCGTTTTAACTGCCCTCTTGAAACCCTCCAAAGAGGTAATAAGACAGATCTCTTCTGGGAGGTTGTTCCATAGTTTAGGAGCTACTGAAGTAAAGGTTCCTTGAAAAGTTGAAACCAGTCTGGTTGGATGTACTTCCCACAGATAGGACTTCTAGAGACAGGATTGAGATGTATTAATATTTATATTGATACAGCAAAGTAGGTGGGTTTTATATACAGTGGGTTTGATAGGTCTTCATGGGTTTTGACTCCAGTGAATTAGATTCCAGGGTGCCTTTTATTCCTTCCTATCCAGCTTGCATACAGTTTGACTTGCTTTCCTGTGTGATCCAGAGGTACCTTTATTTATTAATTTTCAAAATATATAGCTGTCTCTCCCATGTGCTTGGGGAAGCTATAAGCCAATTATAATAATAATTTAAAAACCGAAAAGACTGAGCTTGGCTTAGGAGCTTATCACATGGCTTAATAAATCGATTTACTTCTACCCAGTTTAAATCTTAATTCAGGCAGCATCCTGATATTATTGCAAGGTTTTTGCCGCCTAATTTGCCACCCGAATACAGCCTGGGTCCATCCCTGCTTTCAGGAGCGCGCCTCACAGCTCTTTTTGGATTCAGGAGTTTTCTGAGTTAAGAAAATGGCCACTGGAGCACTCCTGGAAATGGGGATGGATCCAGGCTGTATTCGGGTGGCAAATTAGGTGGCAAAAACCTTATGATAATATCAGAATGCTGCCTGAATTAAGATTTAAACCAGGTATAGGTAAATTGATTTATTAAGCCATGGGATAAGCTCCTATGTAAGAGACATCATGCCTCTTCATGAAGCAGAGGCCTGCCTGTATCCTGTGTCGCTTCCTTTGGAGTTGCAATCTACTGGCTTTTTCAATTGTTTTAATGTTTACAGAATTATCAGTTTTAATGGGTTTATTGCTTGTATTTTTTTTTTTTTTTGTAGTCATGATTTTAATGGCTTCATAGTTCAGTTTGTTCTTAAAGAGATTAATAGGCCCTTTCACGCTACCCAATTATAACATGATTTCACTTTAACTGTCACTGTTACAGCAAATGGAATCCTGAGATTTGTAGTTAGGCGAAGCATAAGAGTCCTCTAGCTGAGAGAAACCGCAAATCCCAGGATTCCATATGACGTTATCATAGTGCTTTAATTGTATAGTGTAAAAGAGTTTGCTGCCTTGGATCCTTTTTTTTAATGGAAAGGCAGGACTGAAATAATAAGGAACTGAAAATAAAGCAATGCTTTGTTTGTTTGTTTGTTTAATGGGACAAGACTAAACTAAGAACGAATATAGTGGTAACCTAAGAACAAACATGTGTGAGCTTTTGTCAGATGCTCAAAATGTTGTTCTCCCTTCCCCTTTGTTGTCTTCACTTACAGACTAGCACAGCTACCTTCGAAACATATTTGGCAGTTAACACAGAATTTGAACAGGAGGTTGAACTAGATGCAACTTAGTTGTTTCCAGTTATCATGCAATCAGTTTGGATGCAACACTGCAATCCTACACACACTTACTTAGAAATAAATTCCATTAAAATCAGTAAGAATTCTCATCAGGTGTAACATTATGCAAAGTGATCTGGTAGACATTTGTGATTAATGCAGCAAAAGAAGTTGCAGCATAAGCTTTCAGAGACTCAGGTACTTCCTCGAATGCATCAAGTATAAATAAGACTAGGGTTAGACTGTATGTGTAGGTTCCAAAAGTACATTCTCAAGGATATGTCATGATAATAATAATCATGTGTAAAACTTTTTTCACAGATTGCAGTTGTATTTCAACAATTTGAAAGTCAGATGTCTTTTTTAAAAAACCACATTCCCCCAAACCCACTGACATTGAGATGCAATTTGTGGCAAGATCTAATTAATTTTTTTGGTCCTCAGAATAATTTATTATTTACACTTCTTATTATATATGTATTTTAGCTTCATTAGTCTGCAATGCTGGAAAAAATTATACCTTCAAGTCCTATTTATCAAATTAATGGTGCAATTTCATAGTGACACATTCCACATTCATTAAACCAAGTACAGTAAAAATGCATTTAAATTAGATTAGTGTGATGTAATAAAGATCCCAGAATATGGGGTGATATTCTAGCTATAAAGGCACACCCAGACTGAGTTGAAGGCAACTTTGAGATAATTTTTCAGAATTGATTTTGGCAGTAGTATGAGGGCAAAGATGAGGAATAATGGCCTCTTTTTCCAGCTCCATCTGATGAACCAATGTGATGCTAAATGTAATACTAAAATGAAAAAAGAACATTTGTAGTTATTATAAAATATCCCAAATGCGGCTCAACAAAATTGACATTATAAATAAAAGAAACAGAAAGCTTGAACCAACATTCTGTGCAATGGAACAGGCCCACATTGCTCTTTGGTATCAATCAGACTAGTTATAATTCTGCAGCACCTTGAAGTGAATGCTCAGTTTTTGACTCAAGACACTAAACTGCAGAAAAGAATGCTGAGATGCTCTGATGATATGTACTGAGTTAACTTCCTGTGAAATTCTATTGTGACATCTTTTTTTATTTCATAGAACCTAAAACACAGCTGCAGATAGTATAGAAGGTGTATCCTTAACATTTTACAGCCATCCTTGAACAAAGGTTAGATGGATATTTTTTTTAAAAAAAACCTGTAATTATAAAAACTCGCCATGTGCGAGTCTGTGTTTTTACTTCATGAGCATTAGGATTTAGAACTCAGCAGTTTGAGAATATAAGGCCCAGTACATACTGCCAATAAGTGGTGTACCAGGGCTGATAGTAGAGCTAGGGACCGCATGGCAACCGCACGGTCCCTAACCCAAGTATGTACAGATGGGGTAACAATGGTGGCGCCCTGTGTACATGGGCCCGCCATTGTTACGTAAGCACCACATGGTGTCTGCATGTTGTCACACAGCACTTACGTGATGAGTGCACCAGTGGTGCACTTGTCACACCACCACTGTGGCTTTAAAAGAACCCGCTTTTCTCGGGTTCTTTTTCTGCCGGAGGGAAGCCGTGCGGTTTGGTGGCTGTGGCTTTCCTCCGGAGTAAAAAGGCTGCCGGCAGGCCACCCTTTTTGGGCAGTCTGTCCCAGGCCTAAGTTAAGAGGTTTGTTTCTTCCATGTTTTTAAAAACTAGGATGTTTATGGTTAAGAGGTGGGGTCTCAATTGGCACCAAAGCTTTTGCATCATCTCGTTAGCCTCAGTCAAATCAATTATATGAAACAAAAGATAATCTTAGTATCCTCCAATCTTTTAATTCTGTTTTGATATTCTCCACCCTGCTTGTGGGCAAGGAAACTGGCAGAACATATTTGGAGGTGTAGGGGTGGTGGAACAGTAGACCTTTTCCAACAGCTTCTGGGGTGAGGTCCACCCTTAGCAGTAGGAGAAGCAATAGTGGTTTGGAACCCTGGCCAGCATTTTGCATCATTCGCAGTACAGACTTGCTATTGTCCAGGAAAGTGTGTGCGTGTGTGTGTGGGGGGGGATCTGCAGTCTGGTGAACAGGATAAGAAAGTTTTTAAAAGACTCAGAAATCAGATCAGAAAGTGCTAATCCTAAACTGGTTTCTGTTTCTGATCCATACTAAATGGACACTGTTTTCTTGCTTTGCTACCATTTTCATATCTAGGAGACTCTAGCTGCTTACCTAATACCCACTAGGCTCAATAGGTTTTCCTCCCAGTAGACACTGGATTACGTGAGTTGTAGTCCTGTCTACCCTGATTTATGGCAGCCTACTCTAAGTTTTATTAGAAAGGTTTATTTCAAGTAGGTTTACCACTGCCTTCCTCTAAACCTGAGAGAAAGTGACTTGCCCAGGGTCAACCAATGAGTTTCCGTGGCTGAGTGGTGATCTAAACCTTGGTCCCAAGGTCCCCGTCCAACAATTAAACCACTATACCACAATGTCTCCTCTAAGTTTACGTCAAAGTAGATGTTGGATTGTGAAATAAGAGGGGTGCATCCTATTATGGAAAATAAGTAAGATTGCACACAATTATCTAAAATAGACATATACATGTTTCTTAGTTGTGCATATATATCATGATTTTATATCATATAGATTTGCATAATTTTTTGTGCATAATGTGCATAGCCAAACAATATGTAATCTTTGTCTCTGTATGATACCTGGATAACATCATTTAAATTCTTTGGGAGGTGATCACCCCTTAGAATCCATCAGGAAGAATCAATCCAGTACAAGGATCAATATATTATTTATAGACATTATATTGTGTTATATCATATCATATCAGTACTACTACCAGGAGTAACAACCTTCAGTAAATCCTATTATTTCCACAACTATACTAATAACATGAGGAAGTATAGATAAAATAAAAGTTTATGTCCATAGTTGCTTTGCAGACACCTCCTCTGGTATGGTATAAATATAATATATGAGGCTTGGCGGTGTAATACAGTTTTTATTTCAGTTTTTTAGGGATGGCCATGCACATCCATAACTCATGAAAATAAAAAGTGTATTACACTGCCAACTGTTACATATTCTCTAGTAAAGCAAAAACGGCAAGATAAATTTATTTTAGGGTGCTCTCCCCCCCCCCCCACAAGTGCTTAGCTGATATGATCAGAATGAAATGTTGAAATGATTATTATTTACTGAAACACTGGTCCGTGGCAAAACCATAGCCAGAGCCATCTACTCTGTGTACATGTACTTGGCATGTTGCCTTGTGTTTTAGTTTGATACTATTCTATTTTAGGCTCTTCTGTGGGAGTGAAAGGAAGAAAGATGGCTTCCCCATTCTCCATGCTCTTATAGTTGTTCAGAGGTACATGCCCTCTCATGTCTTAAGAGCCCACACATCTGTGCAACACATGTACCATAGGCAGCACTTCTTGGGTGCATGCATAATGGAACAAATGAAGTATCCCAGCTGTACAGTGTATCTAAAGAGAGCATGAGGGAAGGAAGCCATATAATTTATGGATAGGGTGGTAAACATGGTAGAACATTCAGCCACAACCAGATAAAATTGTTCCTTCGCAGTGTGTGTGTGTGGGGGGGGGGGGGGGGGGGGGGGGGGGGGGGGGAGCAGAGGAATCAAGTCTGAAAAGAAGCACAGAAAAAAAATCTAAGGCGGGTTACAGACGGGCAAAAAGGGATGTACTCATGACGTCATGAAGGTAGAGCCTTCAGACGGGCTTTACCTGAATGCCGCCATGAACACGCCCCCCGCACGCCCCAAGCGGGAAGAAGCGGCATTAAAAAGGTGCTGCTTTTTTCCGCTTCTTTTCTGTTTGATGCGTACCTGCGCAGCTCCGTCTGTAAGCCCCTGCACCGATACGTCAGAATTGCTATGCCGCAAATATAAGTTGCCGGTTTAAAAGTTCCGTGTCAGCTGCGTCGCATAATGGGTCGGGTTCCCGGGACATGCGTGGTTTGCAGCCAAGCTTTAATTGCAACGTCCGCTGCCATGCAGCTGTGGAAGCTGAGGCACAGCAGCGGCGCATTTTAAGCCTCGTAACCCTAACCCTAGAGCCACTTCTGCGCATGCGTTGCTAGAACCGCGGGAAGTTGTAAGTTTTGCCGGCGGATGTTTTGGTTGTAGAAAGTGATAAGGGAAAGTTTGGGATTTAAAGTGACACCCTACACACATTCCTGCGCCATTTTCACCTGGGAACGGGCACAGTTTGGCTGCTCCTGGCACAGCTGTGTGGTGGTTCCCCTTTGCCACCAGGCAGGATGGCTCAGCCATCCACCAGCACCCCGAAAAAAGGCAGGGGGACGTCTTGGTCTCATACTGAGACGGCTGACCTCATAGCTATATGGTCCCAGCCAAACATTTTGCAGAAACTGGAGCAGTCCTACCTGAATGCTGACACATATCGAGAAGTGGAAGAAGCCATGAGAGCTGCTGCACCAGTACACCAGAATTGCTACGCCGCTAATTTAAGTTGCCCATTTAAGAGCTCCGTCGCATAGTGAGTTGGGGTCTTGGAACATGCGCAGTTTGCAGTCAGGCTTTAATTGCAATGTCCGCTGCCATGCAGCTGTGGAAGCTGAGGCACAGCTGCGGTGCATTTTAAGCCTCGTAACCCTAACCCTAACCCTAACCCTAACCCTAACCCTAGAGCAACATGTACGCATGCGCTGCTTGGAAAGTTTGCACTTTAAAGTGCACCCCTACACACATTCCTCTGCCATTTTCACCTAACAATAAAAAACGCTAAAACTGTAAATATTGACATATGTACAAGGGAGGTGAGGGGAGATGGCAGGGGGACAGCGGTGGCAGCGGAGACAGCTGTGGCTGCGCATTGCAGATTCAGCAGGAGCGCGGGGACCAAAGGAGAGGAGGCATCTATGATGCTGCTGACACTGGCAAAGTGCAAGCGGACAAGGATGCCAACACCAGCTGATCACCAGCTGGCAGGAGACCACCTTTGTTTTAAAGGGGCTTGGGCACTTTAAATGTGCCCATAGGCTTTCTGCCGCCGCTGCTTAGCCCTGCGCAGCTGTGCATTCGCCAGCCGGCAAAGGGGGGGGGGGAAAGAGACCCCGGAGCTTGAATGTGCCCAAGACCTTTTGATGCCCTCTAAACTTGCCCCCAAAGGCAAAGAGCAACTAGAGAGGGCCTGGGATCAAGGGGCAGGGAGCACTGACAAGGCACTAGGTCCCATGATGTCCCATAAAGACATCATTTCGCCTCCCAGGGCATGTGTTCCCTCCCAGCCCTATCTACTCTATTCTACCCTTCCTGTTCTCTCCTCCCACCATGCCTGGCTCACTGGTCCCCAAAGCAGCAATGTCCAAACTCTGTCCTTCCAGGCGTTTGGACTTCATCTCCCAGAATCCCCAGCCACCTTGCCCTGTGGTCTGGGATTCTGGGACATGAAGTCCAAATGCCTGGAAGGACAGAGTTTGGAGATTGCTACCTCACACCACTCCTGCCTAGCTTTAGACTGCACAGTTGCGCCTCATTCACACTCACAGCCACACTGCCGCAGTTGCGCATAATTAACCACACAATTTTTTTTAAAAAATAAAGTTTTTTATTAACAACAATAACAACAATAAAAATCTTATTTGCAACTATTTACAAAGGGAAGAGGGAGGGTGAAGGGGGGATGGCAGAGGGGGCAGGGGAGGGAAGCTGCTTCAGGGAGGGGGAGGAGGCGGTGGGGCGGGCAGCCGGCGGAGGAGTTCCTGGAGGGTCTCTTCCATGGAGGAGACTCTCTCCGCCAGCTTGTCCACTTTCTCCTCCAGCGCAGCGAACCTCCTCTCCGTCCGGTTCTCTGTGGGGGGAAAAGAAAGAGGATGGTTAGGATCAGCCTGTGCAGCCCATCACCCACTCCCACAGGCAGGGTTTCTGGGTGCCCCCACTCCCTTCCCCGGGTTCACCTCTACACTTACCTTGCTGCCGGGCTTGGAGGACACGATCCAGGGCACTGGCATCGAGGGCCAAGTGCACTGGCTCTCCTGGCAGGCGGCGGCTCGGCCCAGGCTCCTCTTCCTCGGCGGCAGCAACAGCAGCGAGGACTTCAAGCCCTGCAAAAGATGAAGGAAAGGCCCAAGTTACCATGCTGGCATGGCAGACGAGGGCACAAGTGTCGTGGGGGCTGCAGGCAGGCAACCCCCACCCCTCACCCTGGGGACCTACCTGCCGCCAGAGGTGCCTGCTCTGGCTGCGGAGGGGCCACAGCAGCTGGTCCTGGCTGTGGCCCACCCTCGGGGACATCCTTGTCCCCCGAGGATGGTGGAGAGGGCGATCTGGCAGGGTGCCCTCCCTCCCTCCGCCTCTGCCTCGGCCGCACGCCTGCAGAAGGGAAGAGGAGGGATGGCATTGGCACCATGCAGGAAGGAGAGGAGGGCAAGGGAAGGGTCAAGGAGGGTAGGACAGGGCATGGCAAGAGCTCTGGCTTACCTGGAGGACGGCGATCTTCCGGTCTGGGCCGATCTCCCCTGATCCACAGGTCCTTCAGCCGCGAGAAGAATGGTGGCTGCCTGTCAACCGGGGGCGCCTCTCTGAAATCCTCCAGGGTTTCAAAGAACGCTGCCTTCAGAGTTTTAAACTTCACTCTGCATTGGTGCAGCGTTCTTTGAAACCCTTGGTTTCGGAGGGCACGAGATGCCTCGAGAAAATGCCCCCGGTTGGGCTTGTTGGTGCTAGCCATCACCCTCCTCGCAGCTGCCTGTGGCATCAGGGAGTCCAGGAGGATCCCGACCTCCTCATCGGTCCAGTAGGCGATTCGGACCGGGACCCTCCTGCGTGGCTCTGCCATGTCGATCGCCGTCTTGGGGTCTTGCACAGTTGCGCACGGGTATATATGGGCACCTGTGACTCTGGGCCGTTAGGCCACGGTGGTCCTAGTCCAATGAAAGCTTTCAGAGGAGCAGTTTGAATCTTTCCCCCAATAGATGTCCTCTGGGTGCCCCATTGATACATTCAAATGGGCCATTAGGAAAGCTTGAATTTGAGGGGGATTGATACATTGTCAAAGGGGCAATTGGCAGTTGGAGCTGATGTATCTTTTTGCCCCAGGAAAACAGGCGCCAGGAGACCTTTTGTGTGTGTCCCCCTCAGGCACGTGGCAAAACATGCCCACAGCACAGATCAGGAATGATAGGCAGACTCAAACTGTGGATAATGGGATACATTTATTCATGTGCTTATGCTATTACAGAACAATGCACTGTGACATCACAGATGATGGCATAGGAGCCATCCTTCAGATTCTCCTTGTCAGAAAAAAATCTGCCAGGGCATTCCTCACAGTGTCCCCTGCTTTCTTCTTCTCTGTCTCTTCAAGGGGGTCATGAGCCACTTCCAAATGGGGTAGGCACTGTCAGCCAGTATCAGGGGCCCGATCTGCTGGCCTGTGATGTTGATGCTGGGGTTCCCTGGCACATAGATGCCAGCCTCCATGGCCTCGTAGATGAGAGAAAGTTTAAAGGGGCTTGGGCGCTTTAAATGCGCAGACAGGCTTTCTGCCGCCGCCGCTTAGCGCTGCAGCTGTGAAGCTGCGCACTTCTCATGCGGCAAAAGAAAAAAAAAAGCCGCGATTTGGGCCGCCCGTGCGGAAGCTGCCTCTCTTTTTGCAGCGTCCTCCGAGGCGGCGGTATGGAAGCTCCGGGTCCGAAACGGACCCAGGTGAGGCGTCTTCACTGCCCCCCATGTGGAAGCCCCAACACCTGAAGCACGCCCCCGGGGCGGGCCGTCTGGAGGCTCCGCATTCAGCTAAATACACCTCCAAGACGTCCTCCCCTGCCCGTCTGTAACCCGCCTAACTTTCTTTTCAAAGGGATGCTTCCATTTTATTGTCTTAAAGCTGAAATTTGAGGACAAGATGTATATTTATACTGTATAAAGTCTATGATAATTCCAAATACTCACACTTTTGTAGCAGCATGGTCAGAGCCTTGGACTAGAAGTGGAGAGAGCTGAATTCAAATTCTCCAACCTATCCTGTTTCACTGGATTGTTGTGAAGAGAACAAGGTCCAGGAAAATTATGTATACTGATCTGAGATCCTTTGAAGAAAAGTAGGCTGCAGCTGTCCCAATAGTCTACAAAATTTTTGACATTGCATGGTTCTTATTAGCTGTCTGTATTTAAGAGATCCCCATCTGGCTGAATTACTGGAAAGGTTATTTTTGAACTACAGGTTCCAGACCCACTCTGTCAGGATTGTGTGTGATTTTGGAAGTTGTAGTTCCCACAGAAAAACCTTCTCAAGCTCCAAAAATAGGTTAAGAAGTAAGAACATTCAAGAAAGTAAGCCATAAATGGTAGCTCAGCTTATTTGTGCATTGTGAGAAATTTTTTCCATAGAGTGGAATGGCAACTTGGCATGAGCAAGAGATCTACTTTTTACCTGACAAGATGCGGAGTAATAATCTGGCAGTTTCCCATCTATTAAGGTTGTATCCGTCCTTTAATTCCATCTTTTAATTTCTGTCCAGCATTCAGCTGCACGGATTATCACATCCGCCCACCGCTCTGACCATATATCTCCTTTGTTGGCATCCCTTCACTGGCTCCCCCTCCCTTTCCATATTCAGTATAAGCTCCTGCTGTCGACGTTTAAAGCCCTCCATGGATTGGCCCCTCCTTATTTATCAGATCTTCTTCTCACCGTCCCACTCGGGCCCTCCACTCTGGTAGTCAAGGTTGGCTGTCCCAGCCCAGGATTTTCTCTGCCCCATCTTGGATTTGCCCGTTTTCACTTGCTGCCCGTCACTCCTTCTTTCCCCGCGAGCAAGAGCCATCACTTCTTTAACCAGCTTCAAAACAGAGTTGAAGAACATCCTGTTCAGATAAGCATTCCCAGGCATTACATGATTGTCACTTGCTATTTGGTGTTCTTTTGTTGCCTGTTTTATTGAACCATTTCCTGTATTACTATGTATTTTATATGTATTATCCTATTATTTCTTAAATTGTACGCCACAGGCATGTTTACTCTTTTATATTTATTGTTTTTATGTATAGCGCTGTGCAAATCTACAGCGCTATATAAATAATAATAATAATAATAATAATATCCCTCTTGCTTCAGGCACTGGGATCCTGAGTGTGTGTGTGTGTGTGTGTGTAGCAACTCACACCATGGCAGTTGTTCTTTCATCATAAAGAAAAGGAGCAGTGCATTTTCCTTGTCCATTTATAGGAAGATTTTAATTGTAGAAAAATGGCCAGGAAAGGAATGACATGAACTGCAGACATTTTCTGGGACCAGATGGGATGTGATGGACCCAGCTAAAAGAGATTACGTCTCTGGCTTATCTCTGTATTTGTTTTGTTAACATCCAGATCTTAAAAAAGAAACAAAACCTTCCTGAATCCACAGCATACAAACCGTAGCATTTAAGCATGCTTGAGAGGGTACAACCCAGGACCAGCTTTAAAGTTCTCAGATAACTAAAGACCCTTATTGAAGAAGGAAGCACTTGTCTCATCATTATTGTGATCCAACAGCTTCTATATTGGTCTTAACATCAAAATCATGTCATTTGACAAGGTCATCAAAGGGCCTTCCATAAGGGCAGTAATCAGGGAGCTCAAATGGGAAGATTGTCCTGTCTGTCCCTGGTTTCTAGGAATCATCTGCTGCCTTCTTGACCACACCTGCAGCTCTGTTGCTCCGCTACTCCTTTCCTTCCCCTACTTTCTGTCTACACTCTTAGCTGGAGGTCCTCAATTATGAAGAAATGTCATTAAGTTTACAAACACAATGACAAACCTCTTTCAGTCTTAGAGCCAACTTCAACTTCAGAGAAGTTCTCAGGTCCCCATTCCAGTGGGTGTAGTCAAAAGCAAAAGAGAAGGACAAAACTATACCGGCATATTTTGGGTTAAAGCTCTTCCTGCCAGTATCTAAGGGAGGTACAACCATTTAAGCCATACAAAAGCTGGGATGCCACCAAATGATGAGATCATTGGGAAAGGAACTTGATCGTGTAGGGAACCAAAGGGCTTGATTAGGATTCCAGGAAGACCAGATTTGATTCCAGGGCCTCAGGTTCCAGTCCTACCCCCATTGTTTCCAACAATGTAATGCTTCACCCATTAGTCCTTGCTACTTTGAAGATCAGACTTAGCCTAACACTGGCATCCCATGATTGCACTGCTATCCCAGGTCTATATAAGGAGATCTCATGTTAAGGTACAAGGATGAGTGCATGTGCTGTATATTTCAATATGCATGTGGCGCATAAATGATAAACAATCACAACAGGTAATGGTTCCTCATTACTTACAGCATATAATGGACATCTCACCCAGAAGCTAATTGAATTATTTTAATATTTTCCTTTATTAATTGTTGTCACTTTATATTACCAGCACAGGGGCAGCTGGCACACAGGGTGCTTTTCTCAATAAGTATTCCACACTTTAAAACACTCAGTTTACACAGTACTTAGTGTAATAATTGAGTTTGAAAAGAAAAATTGACCTTTCTGATGAAGAAAAGGTAGGCAGTAAATGATGAGTTGGAAAATAGCAAAGAAACTAAATGTTCTAATTGTTTTGATCACAGCTACAGACAAACAGGCCAGTGCCCTGGCTTTGTTAACCTAATATGCTAGACTTGTTAAGGGTAGCAATCTCAGCATGCCTATACTCAGTAGTTGCTAGTCTGCATGTCTCTCTAAGAGTTTAGGCACAGAATATATCCATGACATTTCCTCTTTATTGATCTTAGCTGCATCCTCTTTCTTCTCACATCAGTTAGTCTGAAATTAATCTGAGTTTGCTTATCTTCCCCTTTGTAGTCCACACTTCCCCATCATCTTTCTCCCCCATCGCTATGAGATAGCATGAAATCTTTAATATTTGTAAATAAACTGGATTCATATTTTTATAGAGAAGATGAAGCCTTCTTTCTTCCTCTGCTAGACCCCTTGTGTGGGCAGTAATGGTGATATGAGACAAGTTGTTGCTCACCTTCTGCTTCTGAATACTATTTACTCTGCATGTATGTATCTCTTACATTAGCCGATAAGATCCTTTTCTTTCCGACCTTAGATGACATTTTGCAGTTTAGCCTGGATTGGAACTAGGGCATTTAGGCCCTGCCAGTCTACCTGTTTCTATATAATGGGGTGCTTCCTGCAAATTTCAAATTGAGTCAAGTCCTTGCAAGATACTTTCAAGTCAAGACTCATGTCTGGGAGCCAGCTTAAACAGAAATAAGTACGTGTGTGCTTTTCTTGTAAGGTTCTGCCTGTGTAAATTGTTATAGGATGGAATTTCTAGCTGCTGGAGTCCTGTTGCCAAAGTCTTTGCAGCACCAGGCATGAACTGCAAAGTCTTGGAAGGATCAAGGCTAGCCACCAGGCTTAGCTGGCTCTACTCACGCATGGCAGCTGGAACAGAGGGAGGTACAGCCATTTAAGGGTTGTATTTGCCTCTCCACCCTTGCTACAGCAACATAGTCTTCTATGGCCCTTTACAAACAGGCCTTTTAGTATGTACTGTGTACGTACTAGGGTTGCCCGGGGGCGTCTCTTTCACCCCCAACCCTAGTACGTACACAGTATGTACAAAATGGCTGCGCCCATTCTACATGGGCGCCGCCATTAGGACATCATGGCCGCGCCGCCTTCAAATGGAGTGGTGCGGACGTAACGTCCTGGCACTGCGGAAGGGTGCCTTCCGTTGCGCCAGAAGGTGCTCCGAAACGGAGCTCCTTCCTTCATTTTTGTCACTGGCACAGCCTTTACACAGCTCCACCAGTGACACAAAAGAAAAAGGGGCCGAGCGGCCCCTTTCTCTTTTCCCCCACTGCTGTTGGGGTGTCCTTGGGGCTTGAATCCCCAAGGACACCCCTTTCCAGGCCGCGGGAAGCAGCCTTTTGCTGCTTCCCGCAGCCTGGAAAAGCGGCGGATTGGGGCCTCAGGGCTGCTGCTGTAGCAGCTGAGGCCCCAATCCGTCAGGGAAAAGGGCGGGTACAGGCCGCCCCAAAGGGGCAGTCTGTAACGCACCTATGTTTCCTGTTGCTGCTCTGTTTGCATTTTGCCTTGTTATCTTGTTGTGTTCAGACCTGGTTTGCCTCTGGTCCCTCAGTCTCCTGGAAGTTTGCCTTGCTATGTTTAGACCTGACAGCTTATTGCAAACACTTTTGCCCCCAGCCTGGGCACGGGATGCATGTGGCTGAGTGAAAATGCAAGATTCGAAAATATCCCCCAGAATGTTTTACCAAAATCCTCGGAATTCCCCAATATTTATAATTATTATTCGGTCAAAATCCCCGGAAAAAAATTATTTAAATTCCCCGGAAATTGGCAACAGTGGTCATAGGAGTGGAAGCTGAAGATGCTCTTGTTCTATAATGGGCAGGATCTCAAACCTGTTGATTTGCAGGAGCTGCTCTAAGCCTTGTGCTTCCTAACACAGCTGGGACAGGCGAAGGCGAGAGCTGTACTAAGTCCATGGCATCTCCTTACTTCTAGGCCCTTACTGGATCTGGTCCTCCAGATATCTGGTACTTCCTTTCAGGCCTGATTTTGTGCAAGGCTTCCTACACATGGGCCTACAACAGTAACAGACCTAAAAGAACAAACCAAAGAGTTTTTGTTTTTGCAGAACTACTTTGCCCATATCACTGCTTTAAGGCATGCAGCTAAGGAAGGCTTTTTTTTTTTTTAAACTAAGAACAAAATACCTGTAGTATGGCTTTTTAGCCAGCAGTGTTGTTCACAGCATAACACTTCATTTCTGATTGGGGTTGCAGAGGTCAGGCGATAGCAGAGTGAACTGCTGTTTTAATGCTGAGCAGTACATTTTGTGATCTTTGTTAGGTAGCCCATATGGAACAGCGTAGCACCCTAGCAAGAGGGAGGGTAATTCTTCTGGAATGAGCGAAGTGATATGACTAGCAAGGGGCAGAGAGAAACATTTGATACTGATGGCTGGTGCCAAGATGAAGGCTGTTACCTACTGTGCTACAATTGCCTTGTATCAGCTTTTAGTAAAAATGAAATCAGCAGTGCAAGATATGGCAGGACATATAACTTCCACAAAGACGGCCAAGTTGATTTCTCCTATCATTTGCACCTCATGTCAATCAACAATAGATCCACAAATGGCCCTAGTGTTAAAACAAAAGACATATAACTACCCTAGGTAGAGGATGGGGGGGAAATGCTGATAGGAATTTTCTTTTACTTTTCCAGGAGTTCTAAAACTTTTAAATAACAGACTGGGAGTTGGGATTTGATCTTTTGGTGCCTGTCTGCAAGTTACATTCCCCCCTACATTCTTATGCAGTTATTCTCATATAACTCCTTCAGCTCACTGACATGTCCTGATCTATCTTTCCTTAAGCATATTGTAATGGGTGTCATTAACAGGACCGTTTGGCTATTATACCGTGTCATAGTCAGAGGGTGGTAACATTTCCTGTCCTTTATCAGTATAATTGGTTGTTTTATGTGTTACTGCCTTCTAAAGTCTTCAAAATCAGGTGGACTTATTTTAAAAATAAAATACTGGCCTGTTACAGACTGCCAAAATAAAGCTGCTTCGGGTCTCTTTGGAGGCATGCTATTTAAATGATGCATGGGTCCTAAGAGTCCGGAGGTCGCGCCAAAGCCACACTCCATTCCTAAGCACTGGAGTGCAGCTTTTGGTGCAGCTTCCAGATTCTTAGGATGCATGCATCATTTAAATAGCATACCTCCAAAGAGACCCGAAGCAGCTTTATTTTGGCAGTCTGTAACAGGCCACTGTTACACAGAGAGAAAGTGAGTGAGAGAGAGTGTGTCAAGTTGCTTGCAAGGTTATGCCGAGCACTCTCTGGGTTTTATTTCCATTGAAGGAGAAAGCAGTAGATCATTCTGGCATATTAGTGTAAGATTTGCTTTGTTTACCAATATACAGGTAGAATATAGGTGGAGTTATGATGTAAATTGCTCACTCATGCCAGGCAAGAGATCCCTACTACACATAAAAACCCCAAAGAGAAGCACTCTGTACCCCAGTCTTCAGCTAGTTCGCCGTTCCCGTTAACCAGTATACTTAACAGAAGACCAATGGCCATAGCAGTACATATGCCTCAAGCCAATTTGTTCCTGTTTTGCTATTTGTTATCTGGAATGGTGGACCCATCTCCTCTCAAACACAGTCTAAAATATGAGCAATCTATGCAAAAATCCCCATATTGCTTAGACAATGGAACAAGATCTGAGTCAGGACATAACCAAGAGGAGAAGGGCTGTAATTTAATGGAAGAGCACATGTACTGCACGCATTAGGTCCCAGGTTTAGCCTCTGATATTTCTTTGAGACATTTCTGAAACTCCACAGAGTTGTTGCTGATCAATTTAGACAATAAGTTAGACATGCCAACAGTCTGGCTTGGTATAGCAGAACTTAGAAATGTTACCTGTTTGGACGACACCTTGCAGAATCTTTCAGCTACTGGGCATCCAGACTGGAATACAATGGGAGTTGCAGTCCAAAAAACTAACTTTTCCAAGCTCTTCATATAAAACAATATGACTCTAACAGTATTTTAGGCCTGTTACAAACGGGCCAGAAAGTACACGCAGAGCGCGTACTAGGGTTAGAAAGGGGCGGTGCTTCTGCACTCCCCTAATCCTAGTGCGCGCTCTGCGCGCACAAAATGGCAGCGGCCGTTCCATACGGCCGCCGCCATGACGATGTCACGACCGCGCCGCCTCTAAACGGGGCGGCGCAGATGTGACGTCCTCGCTCCGCGGCAGGGCGCTTAGTGCACCCTTACTGCAGAGCAGGAAGGAGCTCCATTTCGGAGCTCCTTCCTGGTTTGGTCTGCTGGGCACAGACTTCACACGGCTGCGCCCAGCAGATCAAAGGAGAAAGGGGACAAGCGGCCCTTTCTCCTCCTCCCCGCCGCCGTGGGGTGTCCTTGGGGCTTGAAGCCCCAAGGACACCCCTTTCCAGGCTGCGGGCAAGGGGACTTTTGCCGCTTCCCCGCAGCCTGAAAAGCGGTGGATCGGGGCCTCAGCGGCTGTCGCTCTGGACGCTGATGCCCCAATACCCTGGGGAAAGGGGCGGGTGCAGCCTGCCCCAAACGGGCGGTCTGTAACCCGCTTTACATACTGTTTAGGATCACTTCACCTAAGGATTTTTCACACACACACACACACAAAGCCTTGTTAGGATTTTTAAATTGTGGCCTGAGAAGGGCAATTTAAAATGTTTGCTGTAAAAATTAGACACTTAAAAAAAAACCACAGATGTCTGGTATCTCCTAAAACAGGACAAACTCATAGCTCTGCCCATATAAGAAACATCCAGGCTCAGATGGACCATAGAACACCACGTTAACCATTATTCTGCTGTGCCATGATTCTTAAATGAAAATTGCTCTTTAGCTACTGTTACTGTAAGTATCAGAGGATATATTATGGGGACAAAATTATCAAATGCACATATAGCATCAAAGACTACTAGAACCAGTGCAGAATTATAAAAGAGCACAGGCCTTGCCCACAGGTTTATGCTCTAGGATCACTTAAAGTGATGATGGCAAATTCCTTTAGCTTATAGTTAGATAATCTTCTGGCTGTTGCATCATTACTCCACAAGGCATTTTCATCAGGTTGGGGAGGGTCAAGGCAATCTCTCTGGCCCATGGAAAAGGACTCCCAGTTGTTTTCATGAAAATACACTGAGCCATCTTGTATCATTTAGCACAGATAAAGTTACCTTGAAAACTGTTCAGCCTCATGTCTGGTCTGTGATGAGCCTTGCTTCTCTCCTGATTCTTTTTCCCCTCAAAAAGATTCTTTCATTTCATGTTTGGTGAGTGAGAACTGACTCACTTTTTTATAGGGTGTATGGACCCTTATAATGCTTTGCAGTTCAGAGTTCTCTCATTTTACCTTGATAGATGGGGCTAAGAAAGAAGACAAAGCATTGTACAAAATAGATAAAAACCAGCACTCACCTGGGATACTCCTCTCCCAGCAGTTCAGCATTCAGACGGCCATGAATGGAGCTACAGGGAGAGTGGGTGGTGGGTGGTTTGACTAATTAATCACCTGCACAAATATGAACAGCTGACTGCTACCCCATTTAGTGAGTTTTACTACAGTATACTGGGCAAGAAATTTCCAGATCTGGTGAACCTCCATCTGTCTATGCCAGAGAGTGGATCCTTCTAGCCAGGACAAAGTATCTAAACTTTCCTTTTCCTACTTTCCAATCACGTGGGAAATCACTTGCAGGTTGTATGCAGTTTCTAACATAATAGACAGATCTTACCACACTGCCCCATGCCCGGGCAGTAAGCAGCTCATACCCAACCTGGGCTTTTCCGGAAGAAGCCCAGGTTGGGTATGGGCTGCCTACTGCCCAGGCAAGGGGCATGGTGGTAAGATCCGCCTGTTACAGTTAGAAACCATATGTAACTGGTGGGTGATTTCCTGTGTGATAATCTTTAGGTCTTACTCATGAAAAAGTGCTAACCTTCCTTGCATTTGTGGTCTGGCTCCTGTTTGTGTCTCCTGATTTGTTTTCCAGTCCTGCTACTACTAGGTTTGCTATCTGACCCTTACAGCTCCTTGGATCCTGTTCCTGGTTTGTTTCTCCAGTCTTGCTTGCTAGCATTGCCTCAGATCCAATCACTTTTCAAGCCTTATTCCTGATTCCTGACATTCTCCAGACAATTGTCTACAACCCAGCCATGTTAACTATTTGACTAAAGTTCCTGCTTAGAAAATATTGTTCTCTGCTAATGCAATACTGTGTTCTGTGCCAAGCAATCAAATGCAAATTTTGTACAGAATTCCTCAACTGCAAAGATTCTCATCCGTCCAGAATTCTTCATGTCATGGTTTGCCATATCTCAGAGCCTGGCCCTGAATCTCCAGTTTTTATGGGTCATCTCCAGAAGGGAGACAAGAGTATAATTGCTCTAGGTTTGGGAGACTCAGGAGCGTTACAGACTGCCCCTTTGGGGCAGCCTGTAGGCGTTCCTTTCCACACTGGATCGGGGCCTCAGCTGCCAGAGCGGAAGCCTCTGAGGCCCTGATCCGCCGCTTTTCAGGCCGCGGGGAAGCAGCAAAAGGCCGCTTCCCCACGGCCTGGAAAGGGGTGTCCTTGGGGCTTCAAGCCCCAAGGACACCCAGTGGCGGCGGGGTGGAGGAGAAAGGGGCTGCTCGGCCCCTTTCTCCATTGCGTCACTGGCGCAGCCGTCTAAAGGCTGCGCCAGCGATGCAAATTGCAGAAAGAGCTCCATTTCAGAGCGCCTTCTAGCACTGCAGAAAGGGCTCTCTATGCGCCCTCATGCAGCGCGAAGACGTCACATCCGAGCCACCCCATTTGGAGGCAGCACATTCGTGACGTCGTAATGGCGGCGCCTATGTGTATAGGGTGCCACCATTTTGTACGTCCTGGGGACATGCTAGGGTTAGGTGCGTGCATAAGGCACACACTTTCCCTAACCCTAGTACGTCCCCAGGACGCACTTTACGCCCATGTGGAACGGGCCTCAGTTCCAGAGAAGAGGAAAAAGCTCTTCATGTTGTTTTTGTATTTACTTATCTTTTTTCTTCTCTCATAGCTGTTGTGATGTGAGGATTCACTGTCAGGCCAGGTCTACATCCACTTTCTGGCTAGAAATAAGTTGGCTAAATTGAATGTTCCTTATCTTGTCTCCCTAAGTAAATGGGAAGGAATAATTCCTTCATTTCACTTTGATCTGAGAACAACCGTTTTAGCTAAGATTTCTGTTTTAATTTCTAAAGAGGAAAATATGTTCTCTCTGTGTGTATGCATGCATATGTATGTCTGTCTGTTAGAATGACAAGCTGTGAGCAATTGTGGTTGGTATTTAAATGCATGATGCTTAATGACATCAGCAAGGGCTGTCCTAAATCTTAGGTTTGGAAACCTCAGAGCCTGGGATGATCCTGAACTAGCAACTCTAATTCCACACATCTCTTCACTTCTAATTGCTTCTAGCCTCCTTCAAGCACCCCTGCAGAGTCACAATGAGCGGCTGAAAAACAGATTTTGTTCAAGCCCACTCATGAGTGACAATGGTCATTTGAATTAACATTCTTTCCAATCTGCTACTCACTATGGCCCCCATGCACAAGTAGTGATGGCTAATTTCTAATCATTGCAAGTAGCATTACACTGACTTGGAACACTGAACTTTGCTCTTCTTACTACTCACAAAAGAATGAATAGGATAAGACATTATGTAGGAGGAGAAATGGAGCCAGAAGGTGGGAATCACCCCTGCCCTGATGCACAGACACATTCACATGGCATAGACTTTGCCAGGTACAAGATGATGCCAAACTATGTCACTAATTCTGACTGGGGTTTTGTTTTTTGCAGTCTGTTGTGAGCTGACTTGAAAATTATTTGTCTGAAAGGTGGAGCAGTGATCATATATATCTGTCTGCCTATCTATCTGTTGTTCTTCAGCACTAAAATTGACCTGTCATTATATTGATCATGCTTTGACTGCTGCATAGGTCTTTTTTACATTGCCAGCAGTCAGCCGTCTGATCGCTGAGCAGTGTACATAGTTTTAACAATATTGATCTGAGAAGTTCTGATATTTTGATGCCCAGCAAGAAGAAAATTGTTGTATTCTTGCACATGTGTGAGTGCACTCGCCTAGCAGTAAAAATGAAGTTAAGCCTTGACAATGACTCAGTTATGTGTAAATAAAATTTTGTCCAGTTCTCTTCTCAAGAGTAGACATTTGTTTTGGTGTTGCTTTTTTTCCCAGTGGACTGCAGGAACAGAGTAACCATCTCTTGAGATATGAGCTTTGTGTACAACTTATCATGCAATGTCACTGTAAAACATTTGTTCATTTTATATTTATATTTGTTCATTTTTATTAAGCGTTAGGCCACCTATGCATGTTTACTTAGACGTAAGACCCACTGGTTTCAATATATCTCTTCTCCAGGCCAGTGTGTACTGGATTGCAATTCTATTGAAATTAATGACACTTTAAAAGTACACCTGGCCTATATGTTGAATTATATGGAATGTCAGATCGGATCAGCAGGTTCTGTATTTCACCTTCTTTGCCTAACTCAAAGCTCTACATTTCTGTACCTTGCAAGTTTAGACATCTTATCCTATCGTGATATATTAAACTATGGATATCATTATTTTCTAATTATCTGACATAACAGAAAACAATGATACATGATAACTGATTATGTAAAATGTAGCACTACTCAGAGTTATGAATGTTGATCAGTATAATTAGTAGATTAATCAAGATTTAGTTGATTAATTGGTGGGGCAAATTTTAATTGTTGGGAATACACTTTGGGTAATAATGTGTTATTGTAACAGGAAAAATAAATATTAAAAATTGAATTTCTTTGTTAACACTAAATGGTAAATTCTTTGTTAAACTTTACATTGCCATACTTTCCTGAATGTTCTCAGACTGTATAGAAGTATTTATCAGCTAAAATAAAATGATCAGTCAACTAAAAATCTTTAATTGGTGGGCTGCTGTAATCATTAGTAGTGATGGAAGTTTCAGACATTCAGGTTATTAAGTGATAGCAGCAGTTATGATATAAAGAAATGTTAAACGAAACAATACTAGCACCTTCTGAAATCAAAAGGACTGTGGGAAAAAGGGGCTGGATCATACTCTTCTCCCTTAAACCTGAAGAGTAAAAATATTTCATCATCCCATAAAGGTTTTCATAAAAATGCAAACTAATTATATAAAATGGTCTAAATTTAGCTCTTAATTCAAGGGTTTTCTTATAACAAAATGTAGCCTTTTATTATTTTAGTTTAGATTTCAACTTTTCAAATGGCACAGCAGACACATTTTCAAGCTTTTGATTACTGAGAATGAAGATAGTGGTCATTTGTAGTAAGCCATGCAGCTTGACTTCACAAGATTCATTACAAAAGTGCCAAGAGGTGCAAATGAAATGTTAATATCAAGAGCAAGGTTGGCACATAATACTCTTATTTCCTAACACAATCCAAGTTGGGGTAGTCTTTTGATAATCATGCCTCCTCTGAAATCCCCTGTATTTCCATTTCTTTCTTGTAATATATTTTTGCTTCTCCTTGCCACCCCCTCTATATTTGCTGCTCTTCCTGTTTGGCCTAGTTTTGTCTTAGTGTCTGCTAAAACTGGGTATAAAGTGCAATGGTGGGAGGGGGAGGAGTGTCTTATTTTAACATCAAACCAAGCACAAAAGTGAAACAAACTGATCTTTTCTCTGCTTTACATCACTGAAGCCCATCACTTCTTTTCTCTCCCATTCTGCTCAGATTTCCAAAATGAGTTGGGCTGAGCAAAAATTGCCTGCAGTAATATAGGATATAAGAGAAATGGGGAGAAAGTAACCACCAGGAACAGATGATATACCAATCTAATTGAACCAACCCACACTGACAGAGTCAGCTCTAGTTCTAACCAACGTACAGCGCACCCACACCATACATGGGCTTGCCATACGTGGACTTAAGGTCACGCGGATGGCAGGCCCTGTAAGAATGAATGGTGCATGTGCCGCACCCCTGTTAAAAAAAACAGGGCTTGAGCTTACACGTTTTTTGCCATACATGGGTGTATGTGTGTGTTCTGGAATGGATCCCCCATGTATATCAATAGATATGGAAAACTAAATTCTGCAACATAGTATTCAACCATACATGGAGAGAGCAATCCCAAAGGTCCAAATGGGTTTCAGGAAAGGAAGAAATACTAGGGACAACACCACAAACTTATTATGCCACCAAGGAATTCCAAAAGAAAGTCAGTGTGTGCTTTATGGACTATAGCAAAGCTTTTCACTGCATATATTATAAAATGCTATAGAACACCCTTAAAGACACAGAAGTTCTGATGAGGAATCTGTACTCAGGAAAAGAGATTACTCTCAGAACAGAACACAGAGTCAGGTAAGGATGCATCCTTTCACCCTATCTATTCAACCTGTATTCAAAACATATTATAAGAAAAGCAGGCTTAGACACAGAAGAAGGAGGAGTGAAAATACGAGGAAGGAATATCAACAATCTAAGATATGGAGATGACACCATAATACTAGCAGAAAACCTCACAGACCTGGAACACCTACTAAGAAAGATCAAAGAATAAAGTGCAAAGGCAGGCTAAATGTTGAACATAAAGAAAACAGTAATAATGAACACCAAGGATCTTCAGAAGTTAAACCTAGGCTGTTGTACTTTGATCAGATCATGTGAATGCATGGCTCATTAGAAAAAATAATGTTAGGAAAGGTGTAAGGAAGTAGAAAGAGAGAAAGGCCACATGCTAGATGGATAGATTACATTAAGGAGGCCATGAGTATGATTTTAAATAATTAGAGTAGTGGAGGATAGGGAGTCTTGGAGATGTTTCATTGAGATTGACTCAAAGGTGACTAACAACATCAGTATAGGGAAGGATATGGAGTTGAGTTGTATTAACCCAGAGTGCTCCTTAGATGTGAAAATCGTGCTTTGTTCTAGCTATGATAAGGAATCAAATATGGATACCTGGGAGATTTGACAAGAGGTTGTTCTGTCCTGTTTGGTTTTGTTTTTAACTATAATTTCCAGAATTCCCCCATTCAGCATAGCCCAGAGTAAGAAATTCTTGTGTCATTACTTAGTGGAATCTGAGATATGAAGCACCCAGTGCAGAGCAGTAAGACCTAGAAAGACAGGGATGACAGCCCCATCCCTGAACTGAAGCAGCTAGTAAAAATACAGAGCAGAAAGATGGGCTTCAGCCAGAACTGGGGAGACACATCCCATCCTTTGCAGTGTGTTCATGAACACATGAGCAGCATCATGAGTCAAGACCCACAGTCCAGACTCCCACCTTGTCCCTGAGATATCCAGGATACAAGGACATCCATGAGTAGAATACACAAAAAGTATTAGGGCTTATGTTTATTTTTGTGATCTTGGCTGAATATCACCTACATTGTTGTATAGCTTCCTCTACAGATGGGATGGACTCTCAACTTTTGCAGAAGCTTAAATTAGAAACATTGAGCAATTAACCACCTGGTCACGCGAAGTCAGACAGCTATAAATCTCCCAGCAGATGTTGGTAGTTCTTGTTCACAAGTGTTTGTTTTACCAGGCTTTTAATAATATTTGTGTTTGTGGACTTACTTTGGATTCTTGACATCTGGACCAGCTTAAATTTTACATGCCTATGTCTTTCACCTTTGGCTTTTGGCAGTGGATACTTCTACACTAAGGACATTTCCAAGTGGAAGATTCTTCACACTAGCACTTAAAAAACATAATGTAGCTGTTGTGCTGTTGTTGTTTTGTTGTATGCCTTCAAGTAATTTCTGACTTATGGCAACCCTAAGGTGACCTTATTATGGGGTTTGCATGCCAATATTTGTTCAGAAGAGGTTTGCGGTTGCCATTCTCTGAGGCTGAGAGAGTGTGACTTCCCCAAGGCCACCCAGTGGGTTTCCATGGCTGAGCAGGGAATTGAGCCCTGGTCTCCAGAGTCATATTCCAACACTCAAACCACTACACATAGTGCAGTTATTCCATTTGTTTCTCCTTAACAAAGTCTCAATGGAAAGGACCAAGATAGAAGACACACTCTCACATACAACTCAGTAAAATTCAGTGAAATAGGCAGACAATGGCATGAAAGAAAGCCTCCTCTGAAACTTTTCTAGGTATTCATTGTGGAATTGCCATGCCTTGTTCACTCACTCCATGATTTCCTAAGGTAATATTTTGATTTAAAAGGGCACTTTTCTTCTCTTTTCTTTTTGAAATGGAAATTGAAAATTTGAAATTGATTTTTTCTTTAGAATTATGTTATAGTGCAAAAGAGCCATTTTACTGATGCATTATAGCACCATAACACTAAAAATATTTTAATAAAGAAGAGAATAAGATTATGTTTTTGTTGTAATAAGTCTTGGAATTAAAATGAAACTCACTCAAGGTGAGCCTAAAATGTTGTAGCTTGTGCTAGGGGATGCCAGAAAATTGTCTGGGACAACAGAAATATCATTTGGATATTTATTTTAAGAAATCAATAACTACAGCAGCGGATACCACAACCTTTGATACATTTTCCCTAACTGAAAGAGCCCTAACTCAAGTTATGGTTTCTGGTAATTTTGAGGCAGACTTTTACCAAGCCAGAAAGGAAATATATGGGGAGGGGGAGGTACAGGAGGAGGAGTAGATGCAGTGGGCCCTTGGTATCCACTGGAGTTTGGTTGCAGGAAACCCTGCCCCCATGGATATCAAAATTTGTGGATAGTCAATTACTATTATACACAATAGAATAGTAAAATGATGTCTCTTATATAAAATAGCAAAATCAAGGTTGCTTTTGGGATTTTTATAAATCGTTTTCATGTCACTGATAGTTGAATCTGTCGATGCAGAATCCATGGATATGGAGGGCCAACTATACCTCTTTCAGCCCTTTCTATGTCAGAGTCAAGGTCGGGAAATATTTATTTCTCACAAAGTTCCAGAGATGCTAAAATGTCTCTGAAGAGTATAAATTGCAAGAGAGATTTTCCATATCAGTTTATTTGAGAAGGTATACATGTTTCAGCTTGGAGCAACTCTTTCACATCTGTTTTAAGAAGCACAGTTTTGACATTATCATAAGGAGCTCAGAATAGTGTCCCTATAACCTTTGTGTTGGACACCATTTTATATCTCTGGGATGGTTATTTTTTGCCTTTTAATTAGCAGCAAATCAGTTTTTCCCCATTTTAAAAATCAGCAAAATATTTAAAGGTGATTATCTATTAGAGGAAGTTAGGATAGGGTACAGGTGTCTTTAGATCAGCCTCCACCATTGGGGAAGATCTCTATCAGCAGAAGGACAGAATCACATTACATTCACAGGAACCTGGCAAGTGGATACCTACTAGTTGTACTGAAGCAGCAGTTGCTGGCATAAGGTCCTAAAATTATGGAGTGGGGGAGGGAGGATCCGGCTGTGGACTAGATCCAAGCCATTCCATACTCCCACCCCCAAAATGGGTTCTATCCAAGCATTGTCAAATTGGAGATGGTTAGGTCCATTCCTTAAACCGAAGAGGTCCTCGGTCCTAATTGGAGTAGGCAGGATATAAATAAAAGTTGTTATTATTATTATTATTATTATTATTATTATTATTAAATGTGAACAGGAGTGTCTGACTGAAAAGCATGACAAATTTACACACATATCCCTTTTCCGCAGGCTAGATTGAATGACAACAATGTTGCCATTTCCCTCTCCCCCAGACTCATTTGGGATTGATCTGCCCACAAAAGTGCTGTAGATAACACAATGTAGACTGATAAATAAAATACAATAGAGGTAGCCTTTCTATCTAGTAGGCCAGCAAATGTGGGGTAGTAATTTATGTTCTGACTAGGACTCCAGGACACCAGAGTTAAAATCCTAGAAATCTCCTGGGGCAAGTCATCCTCTCTCAGCCAAAGAGGAAATCAATGGCAAATCTCTAAATAAATCTTGCCTGGAAACACCTAAGTCACCATAGTTTGAAGGCACACAACAAGACAAACAACAACAGCCTTTCAAATTGCTGCTGTTGCATTTTTTGCAACATTTTCAGTTTATATTTTAAATCCAAAGCAGGCTTTTAGCAGTTCATGGGTAGCAATGGACAATTACAAATAAATAACCACTTAACCTGTTGGCTTCCTATGACTGTTCTTTGCATTGCATCATCTTCCACCTTCAAATAGATGTTCAGAAACCTGGCATTTCTCTTCCCCAGCCACAGCAAAGATGTCAGACACTATTGGATTGTAAGGAATACATGCAAGATATCTTTGATACAGTGTGTAAGCTCAAATGCAATTACAATAACTTTCAGCAAAAAAAGTAATGAATTATTAGAATTAGGGGCCACCCATCTGCAAGCAGCCAGTAACTCCAAGTCCTTAAAAAGAAATGCAACTAGTCCATAAGCTAAGTGTGGTTAGAAGGAGCTAACAGCTCTCAGCTCAAGATAAATCATCAGCCTTTTGTTATCAAGTATGTTCAGCTGTTGATAGCCAACTTATCTACTCCCACGATGTCTAGCACAATTACAGGGCTTCCCTGCTCATCTGCTGTTGTTTTCAAACAAACCATTCCCTGAATTGTTCTGTCTTCCTTCTGTTTGTAGGAGATAAGAAAGTAGCAACAGTTTATACACATTGAAATGTCATGAAATGGAGCCTCCTTGGATTTGGACTTTGGTGGTATCACCACACAAAGACTCCCATCTCCTTTGGTCTGGACATTGAGTAGGAGAGTATAACTCATGTCATTTTGGCTACACAACTTTTCCTGATTCAGTCACAAAGAATTTTGTTTTAAGATCTCGAAACCCATGATTTTAATTGTTCAAAGAAGTCAAAGATAGTGAGGGGGGGAAACCCTAAGGAAATAGCAACAGAAACTTTAATAAATATTACATAACTTGGTCTGAGCAATTAAAATACATGCAACAGAGCCCGTACAGACAGGCCAAAATAAAGCTGCTTTGGGTCACTTTGAAGGTATGCTGTTTAAATGATGCATGTATCCTAAGAGGCCAGAAGCTGTGCCAAAGCCATGCTCCAGTCCTAAGGATTGGAGAGCAGCTTTGGCCATTGGAGACCTTCTGGCCTCTTAGGACGCATGCATCATTTAAACAGCATACCTCCAAAGTGACCCAAAGCAGCTTTATTTTGGCCTGTCTGTACGGCCCCATAGCTATTCTGTTTAAAGGGACTGCAGGCAGCTTAATTGTAGGCTTGATTGTGATCTTTGCAGATCCAGCCCAAGACATTTCATTGACTGAGACAAAACAGCAATAAAATAAAATAAACTATCCCCAAAGTCAAAGTGCACAGTACCCAAGGGTCTCCCAGAGAGTAAAACTGTAACTGTAGATAGAAACCAGAATGCATGTGGCCCAAGCAACATCAGAGTGAGATCAAAATGGCATAAGTTATTAATAAGGAAGAATATTCAAGCTTCAGGAGGCTGTAGCAGTCTGCTTTTGACTGAGCTTACTGGAAAAGGCAAGATTCTCTTCTTTCCTCTCTGCTAAGTTAACTGACTGCAAACTACTTTTGTACATTGAACTCACTTTACTGAGGAAAAAAAGAGAAAATGGAAAGAAGAGAGAGAAACTAGGATGCTTTTAAAGCTGCTGAAAAAGTGGGACATCAGAGGTTAATAGGGACTGCTCCTGTCAAATTAAGACAGTTGGAGGATATGCCCTCACCTTAGCTTCTTAGGAACCCAGTCTGAAATCCAGGTAGTGTAGAAAACAGCTGTCCAGCTTTGCTCTGCTTGAGTACAGGATTCCATAATACATAGGATATTATTATTATTTCATCATAATAGGATACAAATGCAAGTTTGTCAGGAAAAATTGTCCGCATATGCAAATGGTTGGTCTAGTTCATTTCTTCATAATGAGCATAATTAGGAAAATGTATCTGTATACAGCCCAATTTTGTCTGCTGCCTGATTTTAGATTGCATCTCAGTGGATGTGGTACAACTTTGTTTTAGGTAGTCTATAAAATGTCAATTAGCATGTAAAATTTTAGTCTATAAATGTGGCCACTTCATGGATTGCTTTATAAAACGCAAGGAGGTAAATGTATCCAACCAAAGTCAGAAACGTAAAGAACAGTTAAGAAGTTAAGGAGTAAGAAAGCAAGGAAATGACAACTTAATGGCAAAAGCCATGTCTTCAAACAGCTAGGCACCATGGTGTGACCTTTATTTACTTTTTATAATGCCCCCCAGTGTGCCTAAGTGTTGGTCGACATATGTCATGTTTCATCCTCAAGGGCCTAAGTGTGAATTTCCTGTTATTTTTTCCCCAAGTTTAAAAATTGTTTCAATGCAGTGTTTGTTGGAGGGACTTCATGCATTTTATATACTGTCAGTGACCAGCCATGAGAAATCACAGCCGCAGAGAAAAATAATGAGGAAATGTACACACAGGGAGAGGGAAAGAAAAGCTTTGGAGCAGAACTTTCAGCTTGTGTACACCATGTCAGATTGTTCAGAAGGGTGCTGCTATTTGTGGTTTGGTATCTAGATACACCAGACCTACAAATATTCAGGACTTGCCTGTATTTGCTGCTGTTCCTGCGCACTGTCCCCTGCACTAACCCTCTATGCTATGTGAAGTACATTTTGGAGCCCCTACTGCCATTTACCACTAGCTCAGATAAAAACCTTACCAGGAACCAGAAAACTGAGAAAAGGCAATTGATGGGAGGACTAGAGGCATATGCTGAGCTTCATTCAAGACTTCAGGATCCACTAAATGGCAGGGAGTAGTAAGGTACAGCATATCCTGCTGACCACCCAAGTTCACCACTCCTAGAAACTCTAGGGGCAAGTCTATACCACCTTAATCCAGGGCCAGTCCAAAGAATTATGCCCTGCACTAGATTTGAACTGACCATGATGGCAAATATTTGCACCATGACATTGTGCACACAGGAAAGCCAGTTGGGCCAACACTGCATTGGCCCTGCTGACCTGTCCTGCTTGGTGCCACTGTCACTGCCTCTCCAGCCATGTAGCTCCTGAGAGGGCATGCCTGACATGCTGGCACTTCTGATGGGGTCAGAACAGGGTGCCCCACCATGTGATCAAGAAGAGGAGATCAATCTACCCTTTCCTCCTTGATCTCATGGTAACCCATTTCTGTCGTCAGCATAAGCAGTAGTGCAGCATTATACATGGAGCTCCTGCCTGCAATGAAGTGGTGATGGCAGCCTGGTTGTGGAGCTGCCACCACTGCTTCCACACAGGTGAGAGCTTCATGTAAAGTTTGCCCACTGCACCAACACTTAGGCTGATAACAAAAAGGTACCCAAACTCCTTGTTGAGCATATGTGTGGGTGCTCATTTTCGACCTCAGCAGAAATGGCAGTGCACTTGGCAAGCTTAATGTGGAGCTCCTGCTGGCAAGGCAGCTCAAAAAACATTGCATCCCTTTCCCTGCCCTGTTCATCTTGGAGAATGGGGATGGTGCCACTCTTGTCATCTGGACAATGGACTGTACTGACTCAGATCCAATCCATTGTCCACATCCCAAAAGATCCCAAGGTCACTCTTTGGTTTCTGGGAAATATCAGGGAAATTTCAGAGCACAGTCAGTTTACGGGCCAAAAAATGCAGCTGCCTGACTGGACGGGCCGGCTGCTTTGCTGCCGGGAGCTGGCGTGGCTCCCGGGCCCCAAATTCTGGGTTCGGGCTGCCCTCTGCCCTGATTGGTGGCGCTGGGCAGAAGGACCCTCCCCTTCCGCCCGCGCCACTCTGGTAGGGGCGGAGGAAGTCTCTATGGTGGGACTCCGGTCCTCCAGGACAGCTCATTGGTGGAGCTGCCCTGGAGGAGGAGCCTCACCATCAGGTGAGGGGGCGGGGCCTTGGCCTTTATAAGGGCCATGCGGCCAGGCCCCGCAGCCATTTGCCGCTTGACTTTCCCACTCGCCCTCCCTAGGGTTAGTGGGTTTTATTGTCACAACTTGGGGTGGCAGCATAGGCCAGGATCTGGTTGGTTGGATACCAGGGCTATGGAGCACTGGTTTGGGAGTCAATGGGGACCCTGGGGCAAGCAGGGCATGCGTTGTGGTCATTGCGGGGGCCACAACGTGGATAAGCCTCCCGGTGAGTAGGGGCTTAGCGAACAAGAGAGCGCCTGGTGTTATGGCTGCCAGTTGGCGTTCCTTAGCCCCTAGGTCATCCCAATGCCTGGTGGTCACCAGGCAAGCTGCTTATCGATTAACTGGGGGGTTATTTGATGCTTCAGATCCTGACCTTATGCTTTGTGCCAACCCTACTGTTCTTGTTTGCTGTTGCTAATAAAGTTGTGTCCTTTCTTCCATCTATGCTTCTTGTGGTTTATAGTGCCGGCCTACCAGGCAAACTGTGGTATCTCCTCAGAAATAACCATACAGCATAAGGGTTGCCAGTACCAGGTTCTTGATGCGTTTGGCATTTCCCCCCAGTCTAGACAAGCCCTAGGTCTACATGGCCAACTCAGAGCATGTAGCAGTCTGTAACACAACCTTTAGAGCACAGTTTCTTCACTTCCTTTAAAAGGATAAATGGCACACAAGAAACCCTACCAGAAGAGTAACAGTAAAGGTAAAGGTTTTCCCTTGACATGAATGCCTGGTTATAAGTGACTGTAGGGGGTGGTGCTCATTTCTATTACTAAGCCAAAGAGCCAGCCTTGTCAAAGACAACTATGTCATCACATGGACAGCATGACTACACGGAACTCTGTTACCTTCCCCCCAAAGTGGTACCTATTTATCTACATGCTTTCGGACTGCTAGGTTGGCAGAAGCTGGAACTTTATAATGTGGCACTTGCGCCTTGATCTGCCAATCTTCCAATCGTCAGAATTGGTGTCTTAACCACTAAGCCATTGCATCCCATACGAGAATAGTATCCAGTGCACTAAGGATATCTATTTACTGCACAGTTTTAGCAACTTTAACTTGTCATGGCAAATTAAAATTTGTAATTTGTTGTGATATGAAAAATGGCTCTAGATACAAACTTGCTTATAATGGGACAAATTAATCATGACTAATCTGAGTGTCAATGCTTTCAATGAACCTTCTCAAAACATGAGAATATGTGGATCCAAAGTTTTGTTTGGTAAGGACTTTATTGCCCAAGGCTCTTCACCCACTAAAACAACGTTGCTGTTTTTCTAAACAAGCTTTAGAATTTTTACACGATAGCTCCTTAGGAATTATTCCAGGAGTGCAACCTTCATGTGTACTAAAAGCTCCTCACACACAATACTTGAGATTGCCCTTCTAGTACCCCATATCCCTGCCCCTTTTCCAGATTTGGTTTCCCAATTTGGTCATTAAAGGGTTTTTTGCATTAACATAAAAATTAAGAGAGAGTCAACTGCCATATAGGTATAAAAACATATTTATCTATTTATCTATTTATTTCATTTATATCTCACCTTTCTCCATGGAGGGACTCAAGGCAGCTCACAGAAAAAAAACCCTTTTAAATTGTTATAAAATTCAAACAATTAAAATATACACAATATAAAATCACATAAAATATACACAAGTTAAAGACAGACTAAAACCCCAACTTCTCCATAAAACCACCCTCTTATGCATTATGTATAGAAAGCCTGCCGACATAAAAATGTTTTTACTTGGTGGTGCAAGGCCAGCACGGAGGAGGCTAGCCTAGCCTCCCAAGGATGGAAGAAGCCACCAAAAAGTCTCTCTCTCAGTTCTCACCAGGCGAGCCTGTGATCTTGATGGGACTGGGAGAAAGCCTTCTCCTGTAGATCTTAGGGTTCTTTCAGTTTCATTTGAAACATGGAACTGCCCTAGTAGACTATATCATCTCTTCACTTGATTTGGCTTTTCCCACTAAATAACTGAGTAGACTTAATGAGAATTCCAGTCTTGGAACTGGATTTTCTTGGTTTGCCTTCCCTTTCAGCCTCATGTGGAGGGGGGGAGGGGGAGATAATTCACTGGAATATTGTACAGAGCATCCAGGTTTTTCAGGGGGGGGATAGGTATGGTGCTGGAAATGATGCAAATTGCTTTCTGTGGCCTTCTATTCACTGAAGCAAAGAATGGCTTCAAGATCATTCCACAGACAAAGGGGTCTGGGGCAGACAGAGGTCTGAATCCCATTTTTTTTTTTAAAAATCTCAACTACAGTAAACTTTCTGAATCAGTGACATTTTCCTGTATGTTGACTAACTATTCAACTGTTGGTCCATTTCAGTTGTAACTGTGGCATTTATCAGACTGTGGCGTTTATCTCTGCTGCGTGGAACTGAGGCTTTTGCGTACTGGGCGATTCGAATTTGCGTGCTAATGCGAATGTACTTTCATACCTGGGAGTCCTTCTGCATTGGTGGGTTTCGAATTGCCCAATCCGCATTCGCGCGAAGTGCGTTGAGTGCAGAATGTTTTACCAAACCGGACCTTAACATGCGGATTGGCCGATTCGTATCGGCCGCCTCGCGCATACTCAGTGGTGCTCTGCATGGGCCGTGACCTTAAACGCTTCCGGGGTGAAAAGGGAGGTCACGTCATTTTCCTGTTTTTCGTGCTTCGCATGACAGCCCGGTAAACAGCTGGAGAGCAAGCTCATGCACGTTAACAATGCAATACAACGTGCCTGTTACTGTTTCCTCTCTACATTCCTGCTTGGTTTTAATGTAACAATTACCTACACTTGCAACAAATTAGCAATGCCCGGTTCTGCGTGCGTGTGTGTGAGTGTGTGTATGTATGTATATGAACATAGGCATGGAAATATATATATATGTTTTGCTCTAGGTGTCTGTGTGTGTGTATACACACACACACACATATATATGGAGATATATATGATTACATTAGCTCTAGGTGTGTGAGTGTCTGTGTGTAAGAGTGTGTGTGTGTATACACACATATGAAAATTATATACACACATAGAAGTACATATGCTCTGTGTGTGGGTGTCTTTGTATGTATTTATATATGCGCACATATATATGTACATGTTGGCTGTTTGCGTGTCAGTATACACGCACACATATGCATATCCATATATATGTAGTTTCATGTGCTCTGTGGGTTTGCATATATATATGTGTGCATATATATGTCTATAATTTTGTTACTACATGTTCTCTGTGTGTGCATGTGTATATGTGTGTACACACACACACACACACACAATGTCCCTGGATCTCGTTGGGGTCCGTGCGTGTGTGAGAAGTGTGGGTATGGGTGTGAGTGTGGTGTATGTATGTACACGTAGGTACAAAAAATATTAATATATGTGGTGTGTGTATAGATATTATATGTATATGGGGAAATTACCAACGTACTTTTGTAGTGTGTGTGTGTGCATTTCTGAATGTGTATGTACATTTTGTTCTATGATATCTATGTGTCCATGTTGTGGGTGTATCTTATATATTATTTATATGATTCAACACATATGAAATCACATATGCTCTGTGTCGGTGGTGTAAATATACAGTTTATATATGTAGCTATATAGCCGGCAGTTTAGTAATATAGAAGACCAAAAACATAATTAAAAATCTTTATTTTAACTAGGGCTTCTCCCCGGGTTTTTGTACAAGTTGGTGGCAGGAAGTTCGGAAGAACACCGAGGACAGACCGGGCAAGTTGTCCCCCAGCAAGTCCACAAAAAGTAGGGGTCCCAACTTCAATGCTGCAGTGTCCAGAAATTCATCCCCGCCGTGCTGCAGGATCTGAAAGAAGCAAAAACAAAGAATAATTACTTGATATCGATCCCCAGAACACTCCATCTTACAGAAGGGTCTGCAGGCGGTAGATACTATAGCTATGAGCGATCATATATATGCAACATGCTGAGCTATGGGAGGATTGGTCAAATATTCCAATCCTATAGGCTGAGAGAGTGTACTTGTCCAAGGGCTGCCTCTTGGAGGGTTGCAGGTCAAGTTAGGGGGGCAGATAGGGGGCCTAGGAAAAAGGCAGTGGATGATGGGATCGGTGGCAGGCAGAAGGAGAGGTGCAGAAGCCCCAGGAGAAGGCAGAGGATGATGGGATGGGTTTGCAGGTCAAATAATGGGGGCAGATAGGTGGCCTAGGAGAAGGCGTGGATGATTTGGATCGGGTGGCAGTCAGAAGGGGAGGTCGCGATGGGCCCCTGGGGGAAGGCAGTGATGATGGATCATGGCGGTAGAGGAGAGTTCAGAGTGGGCCCCTGGGGAAGGCAGTGGGATGATGGATCGGTGCAGGTAGAAGGAGAGGGTGCAGATGGACACCCTGGGAGAAGGCAGTGGATGATGGGATCGGTGGCAGTAAAGGAGAGGTCAGATGGGGCCTGGGGGAAGCAGTGGTTGAGGTATGGGTTGTCAGGCAGAAGAGAAGGTTCAATGGCACCTGGGAAGGCAGTGGTGATTGGGATTGTGGCAGGTAGAAGAACGGTTCAGTGGGCCCCTGGGGGAAGCATGGATTATGGGATCAGTGCAGCAAAGAAGGTGGCAGATGTAGCACCTGGGAGAAGGCAGTGGATGAATGGGATCAGTGGCAGGCAAAGGAGATTTCGATGTGGCCCCAGGGAGAAGTCAGGGGATGATGGGTGGTTGCACACCGAAGGAGAGGAGCAGAAAGAACATTGGAGAACACCCCCCCCCCCGTCACAAGCGGGTAAATTTAAAACCCCACTTTGCAACAGAACAAAAGCATACTCACCCGCAGAAAAACACCCTGGAAGGCCCGCAGCTTACCTCTCCTCTTCAACCAAGATCACTCGTCCCCCGTGCATGTTCCCGGGAATCGGCAAGAGGAAAGAGACCCACCGGAAGGAAAGGTGGGGCAAATTGCAACAGGGCATCATGGGAGAGTTGGAAATCTGGGGTCCTTGCGACGGAGTTCAGGACTGGGAATTCACACCAGACCCATTCACACTGAGATCGAACAGAGCCCCAATGCGGATATCGCCAATCCACTTATTAAGTGCACTCACCAACACACGCCAAAAAGAGGAGCCAGTGCGCACTCAGTTCGGAAGCCCCACGGAAGGGGTGCACATCCAACGATGCCAGGTATGAAAGTACATTCGCGTTAGCATGCGAATTCAAATTGCCCAGTACGCAAAAGCCCCAGTTCCACGCGGCAGAGACCCCGTCTGATAAACGCCCCTCCTACAGGACTGGGGTCAATATGATATTGTACTCATGAAAGGGCATTTGTGGATCTAACCCATGGAGATGATGGGAAACTGACCACTATTTTATTTTTAAAAGTGCCTTTTAATAGCAACATATATGCATATTGCAATTATTTTACTGGTATTTGGAATTAATTTGCTGTGGTAAACTTTCCTATGCAGCACTAAGCAATAGTTTTCTGTACTATTTAGATTAAAAGCAGGAACAACAAAGGCTGTAGGATGCTGAAACTGTGCATCCAGCTACCAGGGAATAAGCCCCATTGGACTCTTTGGTACTCACTTCTCAGTAGACATGAATAGGATTGCACTGTCAACCTTTCCCCACAGGAGTAAATATGCTGGGGAGACATTCCTCCCAACCTTCCATAATAGATGAGCATATAACTAACAACTATTACTTCTTTTGATCCCCCATCTTTTTCAGAGCAAGCTCTCCTGGGACATTTTGTTGAGCCTCTGAAGCACCAGTTTTTCATGGTGTGTGAGAAAAGCTACTGGACTAACTTGTATCCAGTGCTGTAACTCTTTTATGTCTAATGGATTGAGAAAGTGGGTTGTATCGCTCCATGCATACACATCTGGTATCCCTTGGTTGTGAATGTTACTCCAGATGGTGATCAAGAAGGTGGTTTTATAACCCACTTTAAGATGACTGTCTGCTGACAAGATATGTGTTTTCTTCCCTTGAGAGCATGCTGCTCAGATGGATAAGTGTGAGTGGTTGAAATTTGGTTGTTAACTCTGAATAATAATAATGCTTTGCATATCCACAGCATCCTTTATTCAAGGATCTCAAAGCACTTTTTAAAAAGACCACTCATTAATTGGATCCTATCATAACTTGTTGAAAGCTGGCAGTTAATGTCATAATCTTCAGTTTACCTGGTCTGGAATCTTGAAACTGTGCAGCTGCTATGACTACTTACAAACATAAGCAGGAAATGTTGTCATATCAAAACTAGTCAAAAACACTTTATTGTCTGCCTGATCCCTCACCTAAACAGAGAGATTTCTAGCTTAGATTATAATTGTTAGGAGCTATTGAGCTGGTTAACAGTAATCCCCGTGGATCCAGTTCTGTCCATTTTTTTGTTGTTGTTTCCCTTGAAGTCATTTCATGTGTGCTTATAATCCAAGCAAGGACAAGACAGCCAAGATCATGTCTTGTGATTTCAGTTAATAGCAATGACAGAAGAAGATGAGAAGGTGCCTGAGGTACGATTGTTCATGTCATTATGTAGTCATTGTCCTTCAAGCAGCACGGAACTAGATTGTTTAGTGACAAACAAACCCCTTTTTTGTTGTTTAATTTTTACACCCTTTGTCTTCTCCCCTGCCCTCCCCTCCCTGCACTGTGTTCAGCACTAAGCCCCTACCTTAGGAGCATCATAACCACAGTTTTCACCTTCAGAATACGGTACAAATAAGAAAAACTGGGTGGCGAGGGAGAGTTGTTGCTTGTTGTTTTGCTCATAACCTAATGAGTGTGTGTGTGAGAGTGTGTGTGTGCATTTGCAGTTTCCTTTCCAAGCTCAGAATAAAGCTCTCAATTATACAAATGTTACACTGAAAAGAATAGAAGTCATGTTTTCCTAATCCCTTGGAGAGGGTGAAGAAACGACGAGGGAGACAAAGAATGAAGTGTGGGTGGGCAATACCGCCTGTTCATTTCCTCTGCTTAGCTCCTGATTGTCACTCCAGTGCCTCTGAGCTGCCCATAAGCTTCCAGGAACACCAAGGTGCAGTGCCTTAATTATGTAGTCTGCTATTTGCTAAGGTCTGAACCGCATCCCACAAAGAAACGTCCCTTTAACCTGAGCCAGATTGGATTATTACGCCAATTTATTGACATGTTTCCTCCCTTTAGCAATACATCCTTTCCTTCAGAAGCACAAACACAGGCACTGGAAGCACTGTAGCGTTATGACACAATTTATATTTTAAAAAGCAATATTATGTGTAACATTATTCTATTCTATTTTATTTTTTGCAAAAAAGAGAGATCCAGACAACAACAACAGTAGTAGCAGCGGCGGCGGCAGCAGCAGCAAAACCCCTTGAATTTAAAATAATGGATACCTGTAAGTAGGAACTCACTTGAGAGATTTTGCTCAAGTAACATATAACTATCAGTGGATTACCCCAAGGGAATTACCGCTGTATCTGGCAGAAGCTGTTTGCAGCAGAATAAACAGACAAGTGCTCCATATATCATCTTAAGTAAGACAAATAAAGTTGTGTTTCCGCCTTACAACGATGTCATTGTCAGTTATATAAGAATAATTCTGTATGACTTTTTATGAATCTTTCCCCTGTGCAGAAGTACAATGGCCTAATTTTCTACCCTGCATATTATAAATAATTGTCCTTCTTCAGCAATCTAGTGCCAGCCTGAAACTACTCTCCTGCTGAGTAGAGAGGTTTGGTATGTACACACTGCTGAGGGTGAGTTATCTGCCTTCAGCAAAAATGGTGACCCATCCCTTGCATCCTTTATGCTGGTCTTTCAAGTCCCAAAAGAAGCAATAGAAATGAAGACTTCCTAAAGTTTTTCAGTGAGTTTCCTGCCATTATGGGACACTTTCCCAATGCACCCCAAGGTACTAAAAAGTATAAAGTGTGGTCAGAAAATTGAGAAGTTTGGCAACACTAAAGAAACCAAAGACAGTCTAGAGCACCACACTAAATGGCTAAGACAAGGCAAACCTACGTTTACTGTTGTGTATTGTGTGAAGCACTCTATATATTTTGGCAGTACATTTTTGAGACAAAGGAGATTATAACCCTGCCTTTCTTCCCATGCTGGATGTGAGATGTAAACTTAAACATGTGTATTTTATTGCACAACCCTGTGCCTGGGTAGTAGGCCTCATGATCTGGACTTTTACCTCACCTTTTAGAGAATGGGATTTTTCCATAGTAGCATTTCAGAGGTGCTTTCAGATCTATTTTCTAGATAAAAAGTTTCTAATACTTTTTCTATGGTCTTTAAAAAAAGATCATGCATTAGGATTGCTGGGCTAAACCGTCAAGGTCTGAGAAAGTCCTTCCAGAAGCCAGGCTAGTATTATTGATGAATAGTCTGAATATAATATTGGATTAATTGTGGAATTTCAAGTTTTGCCTAATAGGGGTGTGGGGATTAAAAAAAAAAGATCAGTTCTGGAATATGTTGTATGGACTACTGAGTAAAAGGTGAAGTCTTTCTCAATGGGGTGTAGAGATTGCCAAGGATCAAGTAATCCTGCATTTTTAATTATCTGCATCAATGGGGTTAGACCTGTATGTTTAGGAGGTTTTGATTTATCAGGACTGCAAAACTTAATTAATTTCCTCCCAACACTATGCAACCAACAGCCTTCACTTTGGCCCTGTACAGACCAGCACTTTGGGTAGGCTGGGGGGATGGAGTCAGGGTGTAGCGTCTCCACAACTCATGCCCTGGCTCTGCCCCCAGGGTGCCATGACACCACATGATGCTCCACATAGCACACAGCTATATGGTGCTCTTCCAGTGCTTCATCCATATGATGCAGTGCTGAAGGAGCGCTGTATAGCCGCCGCGGCATGGCTATCGTGCCCTTTCCATGGCTACATTCCCCTTCCTGGCATGCATGCAAATATATGTATATCTACATATCTATATCAACCAACAGCCTTTCTTGTTTTCTTGTCAGTCTTACTACCCACCAGAACTCCCATTAGATGGAGGCCTCCTCCCACTTCCCTTGCAGCAATGGCCTGGATGGGATTGTATAAACTGCAAAGGAAGTAAGAAGGGGTTATGATAGTGGCTGCTGTCTTCTCCCCCTCCCATAGTCCTGCACCCTCCATCTGCCCCATACACCACCACCCCACCCCTGGCCCACACGAGTGATTAAGCAAGGGATGTATGTGTATATGGATACACATATATCCCTTTCATGCTGCCAGTTTGATTTCCTCCCAGGTACCAAAGATTTCACCACTTACTTCATTGGCAATATCAACATCTCTATTAAAAATGCTGCAGGGCAGTAGCCCCTGTACCCCAACCCCCACAAATGTCAAGGAATTACTGTATACGTATAATAAAGTTTAACAAACTAATAAATATTTAATAAAATGTAGATATTCAAACATCTCCTTACATATATTGAATAGGTAAAAATGATAACACCACTCTTACAGATGAGGATGCTAAGGCAACTATCCACCAATAAGTCCTGGTCACCCACCAATCTGTCCCCATCCCTGATTTCATACCAATCTGGATTTGGAGCACAAGGAACATACTTTTTTAAAAAAAGGTTTTTTTAACCAAGAAACTGTGGAATTTAAAAAAAAATCTTTTAAGAAAATAAAATTGCTTTAAAGCACCCAGGCATATAAAAGAAGTGCTTTCACTGCATAGACTGAGGAATGTCATGTGTTCAAACTGATTTGGGATTGAGGTAAATACCAATTATTTTACATGTATGGATTCAGACACAGAAAAGTAACAAGAACATGAGAATATTTGTATACAATCCTAAAAATATATTCTAGAGCTCTAATAGATTTAGAGTTCAATAAGTCAGAAAGTGGAGGGTTTTTTGTTTTTGTTTTTTGTAAATGTTACATAAATATACTCTTACTCATTTCTAAGAATTGAAACTCAGATGAATATGTTTCTTTATAGTGGTTACAACTGTTTTAGTTGGTTGTCTGTAAGATTCTATAAAGAAAGAAAATACTGTAACAGGGAGGTTATTTTAAGCCCCTCAGCAACCCATTTTCACCCTGTCTATTTCACAATTGGTTCGTGATTCAGAGTGCATTTGATCATCCAGTGATAAAGCCAGACAAAAACTCTGTTTATCAGCTCCAACCAGCATTATTTCTGTGGATCTTACCAGGAGCTCATCACAAACATCATTTCCAGTTTAGAACTTAGAAAACAAAGCATTAATGAGGTAGGAAACATGATAGATCCATAAAGATATATCTCACCAAGTAACTGTGTTTCTGTATATGGATACACATCCATCTCTTTCACTCTCTCTTTCTATGATACTTTCCTGATTTGAATATGCATGTATCAACATACACCCTCACCATACACATGGGATTAAGCATGCCTTCAATTACATTTATTGTGCACCTTTATCTGATTCCCTTGCACCCTACTAATTAATCTTTTTCGGCAAGGACTACTTATTATACTCATTATAACACTTCTGAGCAGTTCAAAAGCCTTCAACATTTTTAAAAAATAATGCTCTGAGAATTCTTTTCCTTTTCTGTTTTTCATTTCTCAGTTTCTGTCTCTAGTGAACAGTGCTGGGCAAAGCCCCATTGTAGACCTCTGCCCTTTGTGCCTGCCAAAAAGGGCATTAATTAGCATTCTCTTACAAAAAATGTGTTACCTTCCACCATTTCAAATGTGGAAGCCCTAATCCCTGGAGTTTCTTAGCCCAAAGAGGGCTGAGATGAAGGGTGGGAAGTATAAAGGGAACTTGACACATCCCATAGGAAGAATCCTATGGGATGTGTCATGTTCCCTTTATGCTTCTCACCCTTCATCTCAGCTCTCTTTGTCCAGAAGTGTTAAAATATATTGCAATAATAATAATATCCGTATTAATTTTTGTGAAATCACATGAGACCTAAGATGGTCCCATCATTATCCAACTGCGTTTTGCCTAGCTCCACGTAGATGCTTAATTTCTTTGAGCTTGCATAGTGGGTATTTCCCTGCTCTTCCGTCCTATTCCCACTCTCAGCTACTCAAATGCTGCAATACTTCAGAGCTCATTTGGAATTTGCAGGGGGCTAGAAGATTTATTATTATTTTTATTATTTACAGTAGGGAAATGAATTACAATAACTCCCAAATCCACAATACCTTTATTGGGCCAACCAAAATGCACAGGATGCATGATGCCAGCTTTCAAAGCTCCACTAGCTTCCCCATCAAGCAAAGGTGTTAAAAATCACACAGGAGAAAGAAAAATATGGCGGTGTTAGAATCACAGGTATTCATTTTATCAAGATGTTATTATTGTTGTTCTTAGTTAAGTTGGCATGGAGGGCTATCCATGCAGGCAGAGGCCATTCTTTTTGGTCATGTGGTCCAGGAAATGTAATTTGAACTCCACTGACAATACAAAAAGATGCTTACTTTGAGATCCAGGCTGCCTCTGTTCTTTGTGAAGCGACTCACCCACTTACTAACTAGGTAGAGGACACTGAATTTCTCAAGAAGCCTCTGAAGTTGCATTTGGAAAACCTTTAGGTGCTATTTAGGTAAAACTTATGTTGAAGGTAGAAACCTCAAAGAGTTAAGTCCCAGGGACATATGGATAACATTTTCTTCTTGTCAACTTTCCCCACCGTCGCTACATATTTATACTGAAGTGGGATTCTTTTGTAGCTCATCAAGAAGCACTGAAGTCTTTCAATGTTTTCCTCTTCTCCCATGAGACCAGTTGGATGAGTTTTATTTCTAGTTGTTCACCGGGGTGATCAAATTTCCTGATTATCCATAAGCAAATTGATCATGCTGTATGCTGCAAGCACCAGTTTGGGCTGCATATTTTTCAGCGCAAAGCTGCAGTTATTTTGTGCAAACGCAGCAAGCCTCTGTTTTACTGCTCTCCGATGGAAGCATTGAAAGTGTCAGTTCACGAGAGAGGAAAGGTATCAATTTATATTTAGAGATAAGGTGGCTTTTAATTATATTTGCTTACCTGGAAAAAAATCCTTTGGGTAAGCCTGTGTAAAGATAATTTGTAAATATACATGGTCAGTTCTTGGTTCAGTTTGTCTGAAGGCATCACCAAGTGTTGCATGAAACAACTTTAAAATTAAAATTCATCTCTCCTGTATCTCTATAACAAAGAGCTCGAAAGAAGGCCAATATCAGTTTAAGCTTTGTTCTGTCAAACTGGGAAAACAAGGTTGAGACTCCAATATATTTCTTCATATTAGATTATTATAACTTCATAAAAGAAACAAATGGCAAGCATACTCTCAGGATTGGCAAAGGATGAGTACAAATAAGGTGCAATTTCTCTCAGTGGACGCATTCAGAATTTACCTGGAATTTACCTTAGGGTCCATAGTCTTACTACACCTTCCTTCCTCCCCCTCTTAACATGCATACTCTGTAGCCCTTTAAACTTGAACTCCCTTGTGGAGAGAGGAAATGGGCCAATTACGCAATTGTCCCAATTATCACCATCTCCAAGGAATAGATGCTATGGGTAGGTAGTCACTTTTATGTCACAGTCTGTAAAAACAAGCAGGGCAAAAACATTAAAATACATTTTTTGATTAACTAGTTGTAGCAAGAAGAGGAGAACAGGGGCTTGAAGGAAAGTAATTTTTGCCTTCAGATAACTTCTTGTTAGTCCTAGTTAACTATATCTCTATTAAATACAAAGTTGATCTGAATCATTTACTGTATTTGTTTATTCAGCAAAATTTGTTTACTCAGTTACCTATTACTGCCACTATGATTACTTCTATTTGAATTTTATTTGATGTGCCAGCTCCTTTACATATCAGAGAAGTGTCACCGATACTGTTGCTTGGGAAGATCTGCTTAGAAACCCTTAGACATGTGAAACATGAACTTAATTTTATTGAAAAAAATCATACACCTCAGCATGCAACTTATGCTCCTTTATTCTTCCTGACCTTGAGTGCTTCCTTTTAAAAAAAATACAGACAGAATTTGGGGGAACAGAGTGGTTCCCAACATCATAAGAAAAGCAGAATTAGAATCAGAAAAAGGAAATGTTGGTGAAACATTAGGATGAACTTCTTGACAGTAAGAACTGGGACAGGTGCCTTTGTGAGTAGTTTGTAAAGGGATTGGATGGCCATCTGTCAGGAATGCTCTAGGCTGCCACACTGCAGAATTAATGCAGTTTGACACCATTACAACTGACATGGGTCCATCCAGTGGAACCCTTGGGTTTGTAATTTGTTGTGGCACCAGAGCTCTCTGACAGAGAAAGCTAAATATTTTTTAAAAAACTACAAACCCTAGAATTCCATAGCATTGAACCATGGCAGTTGAAATGGTGTCAAACTGGATTACTTCTGCAGGGCAGATGTGGCCTTAATTGCAGATTTCTTGCATCAGGAGGGGGATGAACTGGAAGATAGGGAATGGTAATGTCCAACTATACAGTTTGTGATTCTGGGATTCAGCCAATGCAATAGGCATAGATAAGTCATGTGTGAGCAAATTTACAATACATATCTTAGATGACCTTGTTTATACATACAATCCGCCCCGCACACTCAGAACTTCTGGGCAGCAGCTACTGAGGGTCCCGGGGGCAAGACTAGCCTCCACAACGAGGAGGACATTCACCATCTCAGCCCTGAACCTCTGGAACACGCTGCCCATAGAGCTCCGCTCAGCTACCTCCCTAGCACAGTTCAGGAAGGAACTAAAAACCTTCCTGTTTAAGCTAGCGTTCCCCGATATATGTCCTAGTTAGTCCCCCCCCCTTGATGGCCAATGGAGAGCAGGCTAGAATATATTTTTAATGTAAATTTTAATGTATTTTTTATTGTTCTGTATTCTGTGTTTATTATTATGTTGTACACCGCCCTGATTACAAGAAGGGCGGTATATAAATAAAGC
>NW_024802940.1:1454535-1462369 GCF_019175285.1 Sceloporus undulatus | reverse complement strand
TATTATTATTATTATTATTATTATTATTATTATTATTATTATTATTATTACTTATATTGTGCTTGTATCATCGGCAGGTAGGGAAAAGGCCTCAAAACATGGGGGGGGGGGGAGGCACACTCTACCAGCTTCCCAGTGGGCAAATAGGATATAACTCATGGTGTTTTTCTGATCTGGATTCAGTAAAGATCAGCTATACCAGATCAGCTCCTCTGCCTTGCAGTGGTGTAGTGCCAAATTTTGAAGTGTAGGCATTGTCTAGCTAGTCTCCATGGTCACACCCTCAAGAAGAGTCCAAAAGATCAGACAAGTGATCTATATCCAACAGATCATTTTTCACATTTTTTTTCATCTCCACCAGGCACAGAACTGGGGAGGAAGACATGGTAAAGATAATAAGTTTTTATTTCCTGCTCAAGGACAAGTGACTTCAAAATTATTTGCCTAATCACAAAGATATCCCACAATACTTTGTTGTAGAAGAAATTAACAATACCCATCCCCCTTGTAGCTGCTCAGAAAAAAAAATGAATGCCTGAAAGAGGGTGACAAATCATGTCATTATCCCTGCTAATGAAAACAATCTCTGCATTCCATCCCTGGGAATCAGGTTCCACTATATCATAGCTCTTTTGTCCTCCACTGTGTCACCATTAAAGAGTAGTCAATATCAACTGTCTGGCTGCAATGCTTTGTTCAGGCTGTATCAGTCTTCTCTGTATGAGCAGTCCATATTTGAACTGTTCCTTCTGTTGACTTTCAAACACACAGGTTGCTTGGAACAAACTCAAATTTGCATGGCCATAGTTTGCTTTCCACCTTCTTCATGGGACATAACTGTGGTTTAATCTCTATCAAGGCCTATCCTTCCATAACCTGAAGTTCTCCAGATATGCAGATCTACAACTCTCATTGTCCCAGCGCATTGTCCCTATATGAGCTGACCCAACTCTGAGATCCACAAGAGAAGCTCTTCTTTCCATCCTACCACCATCACAAGTGCAGTTGGTGGGGATACAAGAGAGGGTCTTTTCCGTGGCTGTCCCTAGACTCTGGAACTCCCTTCCCAGGGAAACCAGAATGGCCCTCTCTTTATTGTCCTTCCATTGGCAGATTAAGACCTTCTTGTTCAGAGACGCTTTTAAAAAAGGAGGTTTTTAAAGAATGGGCTGGGTGTTGTATTCTTTTGAAGTATTTTAAACACTTTTATCTTTTTAACTATATTTATTCTTTTATATGCAGTCTGTTTTAATATTGTAATAATTCAACTCTGTTTTAATGTAACACTTTTCTGTATTTGTAATTGTACTGTTTTTAGTCTTGTAAGTCGTTCTGACTCCCAGTTTTGGGGAAAGAGCGAGATATAAATAAATATAATAAAATAAATAAATAAAATAATGTGCTGTCTTGGAATGATAGGGCTTGTAGGGATTCAAAGGGTCTGTCAGTCATTACCATTGTGATTTGCTGTCACTGCAGGCCTTTGTACCTTAGTCTTGGCTAATAATTAAGAGAACAACCATTTTAAAAGGGGGAGCCAGTTGTGCTCATTTTTGCACTAGGTCTGATTTTAAAAACCAGCCTGAATTAGATTTTACTTCTTTTTGTTTTGCATGCACCACTAATAATGAACTTTTCAGACTGGAGGTGTGATTAGGCCACCTAGTGAGAATGAAACTCTTCTACTCCCACTCCTGTAAACTGGCTTCTCCTCCAGTCACCTCCACTAGCATTTCCACCATTAGCCCCACATGTATTGTTACTTCCATGACATTATGGGGATAAAATAAAATAAAAATAATTCCTTGTTAGCTGTTTGTGTTCAGTAACAAAAACAAAAACCCCACTCCTAACTAAAATAGGCTTTAAATCCCAAATCCATATATTCAGAACTAAGGCCCAGGACATACGGGCCAAAAGCGGCAACCGCATGCTCTGGAACCCTGGCATGTCATGGCGGCGGCCTAATGATGGCCTCCCTTCCACACGGGGGCCACCATCTTGATGTAAGCGATGTGCAGCATATAGATGTCACTGTGCATCACTTACATCATGAGTGCTGCAATGGTGCATTCATGACGTGTGCACACCATCCTAAAAAGAACCTGGTTTTTCTGGGTTCTTTTTAGGGTGGAGGGATGCTGAGCAGTTTGGCTGCTGCAGCATCCCTCTGCAGGCAAACAAGCTGCTGCCAGCCAGCCAGCCATTTTGGGGCAGTTTGTACCAGGCCCATGAGGGCTACTCCAGTAACAAACATCATTCAGATTTCTAACTTGGTATTTAGAAGAAAGCTTATCTATCTGGAAAGCCATAGACAGTCATCCCAGAAGAAGGGTCAAAACTCGCAACAGCACAAATGACTAAGCATACAGTCTGATAAAAGATCAATCAATCAATCAATCAATCAATCAATCAAATGACTTGTACATAATTAATTGAAAATATATTCAATATGTTTACATATCTCTGCATCTTGGTCAAGCAGTTTCTCTGAAGCATTTTTATTTTATTTTTTTCATTTTTGCTTTTTGGTGAAGTGTGCATGTAGAAAGCAGACATCAATTAGAAGACGCATTTGTCCTGTGCATAAAATATGGGAGAATATGTCATCTGATTTAAAAAAAATAGGCTTGAAATATGCAGTGTAATAATTGCATGTTTCTGGACATACTATCATCATTCAGACGAGGAGACAATCTCTGGGTGTGGGTCAAAGAGTGGCATCATGTAAGTGGGTAGGGAGAGAGGATGTTGATTGTGGGCAGCAATGAACTGGGTGGCCTCACCCCCTTCCCACAAAGACTTGAGGAGCTTTGAGAAAATGAACAAACAAACAAACTTCCTGGTGACTGAAAAAAAATATTCACTCTCTCAGCAGCCCTGGTGAGTACAAATGCGTAGCTAGCATTTTTAGGAAAAGCTGCAGGCAGGCTAAGCTAAGCATGACCTAAGAGAGATGTTGAAATATCCCTCAACATGGCTATGTTTGGAATGAGAGGAAGAACAAAAAACCTGATAGGTCTGCTGCATGAAGAAAGGAACTGTTAACATGTGCTAAAGAAAAGGTGAAACTGCTCAGTTCCTACTTTTCTTCAGTCTTCTCCCATAAGAAGAACTGTAACTGACCCAGCAAAAAGAGATAAAATGATGCAAATAAGAAGTTGCATCTGAAGACAGATAAAGAAGCTTATAGCAACATCAGAGCACTTGAAAAGAACTGATGAACTAGATTAATTACATCCTGGAGTGCTGAAGGTATGTCAGTTAAATAAATATAATATTTGGAAAATCTTGGGGAACAGCTAAAGTGCATTGAGACTGGAAGTGGGCAAATACTGTCCCCATTCTGAGGGGACAGAAATGGAACTCCTGTCAACTAATGAGTGACTAAAAAGACTAAGAGTTGATGTTTTATTATCTGTTTTTAGATTGTTATTTGACGTTTTAACACTGTTTTTGCTGTTTTTATACTGTTTTCTAACGTGTACATCGCTATGATTTTGAAAAAGGAATAGCGGTATATAAGAATAAAGTATTATTATTATTATTATTATTATTATTATTATTATTATTGCAATTCTAGACTTCATCAACAGATGTATATTGGCCAGATGATGAAAAGTGATGGTGCCACTCTGCTTTCATTATACCTCACTTGAAATTCTGTGTCCAGTTCTTGGCACTATGGTTTAAGAAGGATATCAGCAAACTGGAATGTGTCCAGAGGATGGGGTAGAAGTAGTGGATATCTTGCATCACTGGTTGTTGGACTATGACCTTTAAAATCCTTTTCAGTTGTAGTGTGAAGAGAACCTTTTGGTCCCTTTTGCTAATTGATTTTGACTAGACATTTGCCTTCACTACTTACCATGCTTCATTGCTGCTCTGGAATTCAGCCTCTACCAGGTTCTACAGTTTTGAAATGGACTTGAACTGCTCTCACAGGTCCGAGAACCACAAAATCTAGAGCCTGACCTATGGTGATGTCTATCATGCACTCACTACATTGAACAAATTCCAAGCAGTGGAAACAGGCAGATGGCAGCTAGTCATCCATGACAAGGAACATCAGGATTAGAGACATATAGCCCAGAAGTGAAGGACTCCATGTAGGATGGCAGGATAGCCCAGGCTTGGCCTACTAGAAGTCTCAATTCAGGAGGCACTAGAGAAAATGGTGTAGCAATTATATTGTGAAACTTATTTTCAACCTCCCTTGAAATGGAAAGTAGGCCTAATTAACCTAAAGGCACCATATACCATCTGATTGTGGAAGCTAAGCAGGTCAGCCCTGGTTAGTACTTGAATGGGAGACCATCAATGAATACTGTGGGTTGGGGGCTATATTTCAGAGGAAGGTACTGACAAAAACCATTTCTGAGTATTCCTTGCCTAAGAAGACTCTATGAAATTCATAGGGTCACCATAAGTCAAGAGGCAATTTGATGAAGGCACATAGAGAGACAGCGAAATGGAAAGCTGTGGAAAATAAACCTCTTACTAAATTGCTGACCATATGGAAAGAGAGATCAGAGAACCTAATGAATATTGTATCACCATGAGTTTGTTTAAAAAATATATATGGAGACTAGTTGGGCAACTGTCTACTGTATGTATTATGCAGTTAATGAAAGAGAGGGACAAAAAGACAACAAAGTTGTAACAAGGAAAGTCTGAAACTGGAAGGAGAGGAGATAAGGTATAGAAGAGCGTTTCTTTTTAATGAACAGGAAAGCTACTAGGATAAAAAGTGACCAGATAATGGTTGTAAAGTTTAGGAGCCACTGTATTAGGGATGTGATGCTACTGTGCCAAGCTTTTTATTCGACACACTCCTAGTAGCCCTGGGGCATGTCACACACTTGTGAGAACTTTACTGGAGTGTTGATGCAATATTGTGTCAGTAACTGAGTGATTTGTTTTTCCTCCGGACATTGATTGAAGAAATTCTTATTACATTTTATAGCTTGCTTGGCCTTACTACAAGAGTCAAGACATAAATTGGACCATAAATTGGCTTGTGTCGGAATCTACATTGAAATGACACGAAATACTTGTCATCCTACCTCTGTTACAGGGAGCAGCAGGAATCTGCCACTGCTTGTCATCTTGATCAAATACAAGTCCCCTCACAGCTTCACCATGTGCCACTCCTTTGAACAACATGTATGGCTCAGTATAAACAATCACTTTTTGACAGTCACTATAATACCATTGGTAGGTCACTGGTGTCATTAATTCCTGTCAGGAATGCTTACATGGCAAAACACCACTGGAGTAATTAGCAGCTGTAGTAGCAACTACTAGGATTTGAGACACTTGACCAAATGGCACTTTCTGGTTGTTGTTTTCTTTCCTTTATGGGAAATACAAAATCCATAAAAGAGCAATACCTTTATTGGCAGTTAAAATGCACAAAAGACATAGTGTAATAGTTTTTTGTGGGTTTTTCGGGCTATGTGGCCATGTTCTAGAAGAGTTTCTTCCTGACGTTTCGCCAGCATCTTTGGCTGGCATGTTCAGAGAAACAAAAAACTATGGATGCCAGCCATGAAAGCTTTCGACTTTAGATAGTGTAAGTTTTCAAAAGTCTACTGGCTTCTTCATCAGACAAAAGATGTTTAAAAATTATACCGGAGAAGAAAAGTAAAGGTGATGATGGTAGAGTCAGAGGCCTACATTTTTATCAGATGTTGTTTCTGTTGTATTTTTGTTGTAGCTTTTTCTGGAGGAATCTTAATGCAGGCAAAGGTCACTCTCCTTCTTGGCCATGGGACAAAGGGCAATAAAAGCCATGTAGAAAACTTTCATTTCCATTAGCAATAGAAAAGTAACTTCCCTTAAGATCCAGGTTGTCCCTGTCCTGTCCTTTCTTAGGGACATAAATATTCCTTGGCTAAAAAAGTGCTTTGGAATTAATGAGGCTGCCATTCATCGATAGGCGACTTGAAGGCATACACACACACACACAGACACAAACACACACACACACACAGAGATTACAACCAGTGATACAATAGAGTGAGACAATTTGTTTGAATGTTTGGATTTTAAACTGTACAATAGTATGGACAGTATCTGCAGTATTATTTGTGTACCCTGTGTAATATGATAAAACATAATACCTCACAGTTTTAACATGATAACCCTATATTTGGTTTTAAATGCACTCTTGAGAAGAATTAACCACCAGCAACACATCTGTGGCATATAATCAGATTAACAATTCCTGACAAAAATGGTCAAAAGGTTCATGATACAGCAGAGATTTTTTTTTTTTACATCACCCATTTTAACTGTTAAGGGAATTGCATTGGTGATAATCATGCACACCAAAGCAACAAAAGCAAAATCTAGAACTTGATAGCAATTTTCATCTTGCTCACACTGCAGTTTCCTGCTTGGGTGGAAAAAAGCAACGCACCCATTATAAGTTCTGAATACAAAATAAGACCATTTAAAATCCATCATGGTTTCTTCACTAGCTGGTTGTTTTGCCATCTGACAGCTGCTCTATAGAAATGGTTCAGGGTGTGTTCACACTGCAGTTATAACAGCTTGATACCGCTGTTCATGCCCATTTCTCCATCCTATGGAATCCTGAAATGATTAATTTGGCGAGGTCCTTAGAATTACCAGCCAGAGAACATTAAAGCTGTAGTTCAAAGGAGTGGATTTGAACTTTCTAGGAGAGAATACCAATACACCCCATCCTACAAAGCCTGGGATTCCATAAGATGCAATCAGGAAAGTGGGATCAAAGTGTTACAATTTGGCAGTGTGGGCACACACATCAGTAGAATCAAGATCTTTTCCATAAAAAAATATGGAAAAGGATGCCCTACATTCGAAGCCTTTCATAGCCCAAAAAACCCACAAAAAAGATGCCCTACATTGCCCACCAGAACAACATACATGCACAGATCAGTCTAGAGAAAAGCAGCAGATCTCCCCCTGAATACACCTTCCTCAGGTCTCATAAAACATTTGAACGGTTCTATTTATATTTTCACATGATCAATAAGCTTCTTCACTAATAACACTGCTGTCTAAGCACAAAACAGATTTCTTTCTTTACATTTTATTATATAGCAGATCACAAGATCAGTTTGGATCCGTGTATCCAGTACCTACATGTCATCAGTTCATTTGGTGCTTAACTGTGATGCTGGAAGCCACCATCTCTTAAGAACATGTTTGCATCTGTATGAGCCTCCCTTCTTTTGGGTAGGGGCTGATGGGGGAAACCCTCACATTACTCACATTGGTTTTGCCTGAAACAAAAGTCTTGCCTCTGCCATTTGATTTCTCTGACCTTAGTGGATCATTGCTCCACTCCCAAGTATAGATTGTTTCTGCAGTGCAAGCTTGTGCATGAGAAGGGACCTGCAGTCCGCCTCAAAATGCTCTTATGAGGCACGCTGTTTCTTGAAAGCCACCTTGGGTCCTATCCAGGGAGAAAGGTAGGATATTGAATACACATATGCCAGCATACAGAACTTACACTGGCTAAACTCTGAGACGTTTGCAAGAATGCTGGAGTAGGGATAGGCATCATATCTAATGGTGGGCAGCTTGGTCTTTGCTGATTGCTCTTCCCCCTCCTCTGCCATTGCCACCACCACCACTGCAGACAAAAAGCTGCAGCTGTGGTACTGTCTGCACAGAACATAACATTAATAGGGTTTGGGCCAACTGTTCTGTCAACTTATTCTTCCTCAGTGATGGAGTCCAGCAAATCACTGAGCTCCTAGAAATATAAACATCTAACCAAATAGCCTCCCCTGTGTCATCCACTAGTGTCAATACTGCCACGGGCTCAATCCTGCTTCTG
>NW_024802940.1:1369395-1454525 GCF_019175285.1 Sceloporus undulatus | reverse complement strand
TATTATTATTATTATTATTATTATTATTATTATTATTATTATTATTATTATCCTTTATTTATAAAGCGCTGTAAATTTACACAGCGCTGTACATACAATATTTTAGTTAGATGGTTCCCTGCCCTCAGGCTTACAATCTAAGAAGACATGACACAAAAGGAGAGGGGAGTGGTGGTGGGGAATGGGATCAGGTCCAGCAGTTCTTCTCCACCTCCGAGGCCTGGACCAAGGCAGATGGACTGGAGGAAGGGCTTGGCTTCTTAATGAATGGTTAAAAGAAAAATATGGAACGCTTCACGAATTTGCGTGTCTCTCCATGGAAGAACCCATTTCCCAATGTGGGTTGACTGGGATGAAGCAGCTGGGAGGATGGCAAGTGTGGATGGAGAGATTTGCTGCAAGGGCTGTACTAGCAAAAGATCTCTTTCTCTCCCTCTCCCCTTCTTTGTCCCTCCATTCTTGAAGGGAGCTTGGGATGTTGGTGCTACCACAAGTCATAGCCACACTACTAGCTGGATGGATTAAAGTGAGTTACATTGATTATACAATTGCCTGGTAGACAGTACGATAAACCAGTGATGATGACCACAAAATGCCAGAGATAAAGGAATCATCCACACTAAACAATTATACTATTGATACCACTTTTAACTGCTGTGATTCTATCCTTTGGAATTCTGGGATTTGCCATTTCATGAGATGCATAGAATGCTCTCCTAGAGAGTTGTAATGCTATAGTTCAAGGAAATGTAGCAGGGATTAGGGATGTTGTGAAACTACAAATCCCAAAATACCATAGGATAGAAGCATGGCAGGTGGCATCAGACACATCAAATTGCTATAATTATGCAATGTGGACATACCCAAAATGCCCTCTCTTAAGAAACCCTGTATTCATGGTTTGAATAGCTCTAACTCTACAGTTGAAGAGTTTTGCCATGTGAAAAAGTATTTATATGCCCAGCAAAAATTTTAAAAAACCCAAATACCCCAATCGAATGTCTTTGGTCATGTATATGACTCCATGGTGGAAGGCTACAGGGACATGTCATGGGGATAGAATTGCAGTGTGCTGCAATAGGCAAATAAATTGCACCTGTGGATTAAATTGATTTGCTTCATGTTTTTGCAAAGTTAATAGTCTCTGCTGTGAGTGCAGCAGGTATATGCATATAAATAAAAATTGACACAGAAAAATATACAGACACAATAGAAAAATAAAAAGAGCATACAGAACAGAGATATATTTTCCCCACAAGGAAAGCAGGACTTGATCATTCACGAGTGCCAAACACGAGTTTTCCCTGGAATGAGATAAACTAGCATCTTAATTCCACCTGCCCTTTGTCTATAAAACAACCTTCTCAATTTTATATATTACTATTTATAATATTACCATACAGCACTATTTTTAAACCACAAAACTAAGATAAAAGTAATCAGGTTTGTAATATAACAGGGAAGGGGAGAAGGAATTACAATTTTACAACTGTTGCTGTTACCCCTGTTTTACCAATCAGCTGGTTCCATAACTATACTCAGTATTCTTTGAAAGCAATCTCTATTGATTTTAATGAAGCTATAGCCAAACTGGATGTTATCTGAAATCTATATATTTAATATGCAACCATTTTAAAATGTATTTTGCATCAGTGTGCATGTGAGAGGTGGGGAAATGGAAATGGAGGGAGGGAGATCACATTTGATTTTGCAGCTGTCATGGAAAGAAGATTTAATCCTAGACTTCTCTGTTGTGGCACTGAGGAATTAAAAATCATCCTCAGAACAAAGCAGGTGAGGGTTTTGAGAAGGGGCATCTCACCGTTTACAATGGATGAGTTTCCTCCCAATACAAATATTTGCTTTAGCTGAGGGACTTCCTCCATTCTCAAGGAAATGACCTTCCATGCTATGGCAAACCAAATTATGAATGGCCGCCCCCTTACAAGTGCTGCTCTCTGCATTTTCAAAACCATCCCTGTTAAATACAAAGATGCATTTTAGGTAAGATGTAGTTTGCTCATTTCCTCTTGGAACTGCAGCTGTGGCTAGAAAATAGTGGTTTACTAGAAGTGGACACACTGTCTTGAAACTTTCATGGCTTCATTTATTTTAAATCCAAATATGGTTGCCCTCTGAACACATCTCTAGTCAGTTTTTCCATGAAAGTCTCCCATCTGCTTGATATAACATCGAAATGATCCAGACTGCATCTCCACTACAGAAAAAGTGCAGTTTGACATTGTTTTTAACTGCCATGACTCAGTGTTATGGAATTTTGTAGCTTTGAGAGATATTTAGCCTTCTCTGTCAGAGAGCTCTGGTGCTCAACAAACTACAAATCCCAGGATTTCATAGGATGGAGCCATGATAGTTAAAGCAATATCAAACTGCTTTATTTCTGCAATGTGGCAGTAGACTTGGGTTGATGAATCTGGAGTTATTTAGTGACTTGGACTGCATCCACATTGCAGAAATAATCTAGTCTGACACCACTGTAACTACTATGGCTCAATGCTGTTGAATTCTGAGATTATAGTTTTGTGAGACATCACAGAGAGCTCTGGTGCCACATCAAACCATGGTTCCCAGAATTCCATTGCAATTAACTCTGGCAGTTAAAGTAGTATCAACCCGAATTATTTTTGCAGCACAGATGCAGGCTTTCTTTAACTAGAATACTGTTTTCTCTGCTTGACGTTACCAGTTACCAATCACAACTTATCAGTTACCAGTCACAAGTAAATAATGCATTGTACTTCTTGTACTTCTATGATATTTTATCTCAGTGACCACTGTTTCTTATCCTTTTGTAGAAAAATAGCATTTCAAAGCTTGAATAATAGCTAATAGGAATCAATGCACACTAGTCTCTCATTAATAAGATAAGTACTGTGTAGACATATCTGTCCCTTGCTTCATGTTCTGCCATTAGTACAAGTCCTTTGAGCCCAATCTCCCTCTCTCTCCTCCTCCTCCTCCTCCTCCTCTCCAGACTTATAAAAGGGAGCACCACTTGCATTCCTTTCCTGATTATTTTTTTTAAAAAAATGTCCATCTCCCCAATTCTCTTCACTTTACAAGCCAAAATATTAGTGAGACTCTGGATATTCACATTACCACCAAGGACGTAGCCAAGGGGGGGGGTTCTTGGGGTCCGGACCCCTCCCCCTTCCGTTAGAAAAATGAATGGTGTGTGCTGCTGCTGCACTGCACCCAAGCCCCAATATAATGGTGGCACTTAGTCTGGACCCCCCCCTTCCTAAAATCCTGGCTATGTCCCTGTTACCACTTTGATCCTCCCTTTGCATGAGGCAAAAACAATACCCAAGTCTCTCATTAGCCGAATTTATCTATTTTTTTCTAAACTAGGTTTTTTGGTTACTGTACCAACTTTCAAACAAACCAGGATATTAAAACCATAGCTTGAAGCTGGTTTAAAATCTTGCTCAGAAGCTGCTTTTCCATGCTGTTGCAAATTGAATAATGATGAGTCTTCTCTCCAGTGATGGCACTGCATTTTCAACAGTTATTGGGGTTCTTACAACATAATAAACCAGGTTTTACATATTTTTCTGAAGAATACTTAGCAACTGAGAAAAGAAGCATTTTAATAGTTTCTATTAAACAATTTATGTTAAGTCAAGTGTCAATAAGAAGATCTTCCACTGAATTTGTTTTTAAAAAGCATAAGGCATCTTCTTTGATCTTATTTATAAAATATACCAAAAAAGGACATGAGCTAGAGACTCTACTGATCCATCTCCAGGACAAAAACAATTTGTATAGGGAATTCCCTGAGAGTGATCATCCAGTACAGAAGAAGGAATGAAGTTAAGTTTTGTAAAAGGTATACAGTGTTCAGTCAAGATAGTTTGTATCCCAATTAGTATTAAATGTCAAGCCTAGATAAATACCTGCACATGGTACAAGTAGCAGATGAAGAGTTTTGTGTATCAATTTTTTTTAATACAGAGAGGCAAAAGATCCTTTAAAGGTGGAGTCCTGTGTACCTTGAAACAATACTGAGAGAAGACGAGCCTTGGAGCATACATGCTACTCCCTCCCCATCAGGAACAAAGATTATTCTAGGTATGAAAAATGGGCTGGGCAAAGTAGTTATCAGCCAATTATACTTAATAGCACAAATCTATTTCTTACAATTGCCAGTAAATTCTGCTATGATATTGCTCAGATCATATTTCGATATAATTACTGTTTTCTTCTTCTTCTTCAGCTTTACACTATTTTAGTAGTTCATGATCTGTGCTACTGTCAGTGGCTGGTCTGGTTTTGGCCACAGGAACAGAGCGTCTCCATCTTCCGCCTCCAGTTATGTAGTCTATCTGATATTTGTACTGACCATCTGGTGATGCCCTTTCTGGTTGTATGAAGAAGGTGTTTACAATGAATAGGTTATTGGCCTCACAAAATTCTATCAGATGCTCTCCTGCTTCATTTCTTATGCCTAATCCAATTCTTTTTACTGTTTCTACTCTTCTTTGCTGCCTACTTTAGCATTCCAGTCCCCTCTGATTACCTGAAATCCCATGTTGTTGTGTTGTATTTTCTTCTTTACTCCTTCATAGAATCTCTCTATTTAATAAATAATAATAATAATTTTTATTTCTATCTTCCCGCCTCTCCCAATGGATCAAAGTGGGATCACAACAAGGTTAAAATTACAATTACAATGTAGCAGCATTAATTACTGCACCATTAAAACCACAGTAAAAAATAAAAACATAAAAACATAAAAGCATAAGAATCTAAAAACATTAACATCAATCAATCATGGGGTCAGCTGGTCTCGTTCCATGCTAGTGGTCTTCACAGGAGGTCAGGAGGATAAGTGCGTCGGAAGAGCTCAGTCTTTACTGCCTTCTTAAAGATTTCTAAGGATGTAACAAGGTGGGTCTCCTCTGGGAGTCCATTTGAAAGTCCAGGGGCACCTATGCTGAATGCCTTTAGGGAAGTAGAAACATGTTTGGATGATGGTATCTCCAACAAATTCTTCCCACTTGTTCTAAGAGTGCGGGACGGATTGTGTAGGAAGATGCGTTCCCATAAGTAACCTAGACCCAAGCCATGTAGGGCTTTAAAGGTAATGACCAACACCTTGTATTGTGCCTGGAAACTAATTGGGAGCCAGTGTAGATCTTACAAAATGGGTGTTATATGGTCAAGTCTCAAAGAGCTAGTGACCAACCTGGCTGCCGCATTTTGCACTAATTGAAGCTTCCGAACTTGATACAAGGGCAGCCCCATGTAGAGAGCATTGCAGAAGTCAAGATGAGAGATTACCAGAGCATGCACTACAGCTTCAAGATCCTTTCGGTTGAGGTAGGGTCACAGTTGGCATATCAACCGAAGTTGGTACCAAGCACTTCTGGCCGTCGCATCCACTTGAGATGACAAATGTAGAGACGGATCCAGAAGTACACCCAAACTGTGAACTTCATCCTTAAGGGGAAGTGTGACCCCATCCAGGAGAGGTGGACAAATTTCCCTTCCCGGACCTAAGGAACCTATGGCAAGTACCTCTGTTTTCTCTGGATTCAGCTTGAGTTTGTTTTTCTTCATCCAGCCCATTACTGACTCAAGGCAGGGGTTCAGAGGGGAGAAGTCATCCTTAGTCACTGTAGCAGTCGGGGACATAGAGAAGCATATTTGGGTGTCATCAGCGTACTGATAACCCCACGCCCCATGGTTCCAGATGATCTCTCTCAGCGGTTTCATGTAAATGTTAAACAGCATGGAGGACAGAATGGCGCTTTGAGGGACGCCAGATGTCAGCTCTTTTCTAGAAGAGCAACTGTCCCCCAGCCTCACCATCTGGAACCTGCCCGAGAGAATCGGAGCCAGTGGAGTGCAGTGCCCCCTATACCCAACTCTCTCAGGCACTCCCGCAGGATACCATGGTCGATGGTATCGAAAGCCGCTGAGATGTTCAAGAGCACTAACAGGGTCACACTTCCCTTGTCTGTGCCCAGACGGAGGTCATCGATTAAGGCAACCATGGCCATCTCCACTTCATATCCCGCCCTAAAGTCAGTTTGAAATGGGTCCAGATAAACGGTTTCATCCAAGACAGCCTGGAGTTAACTGCTCTCTCAATCACCTTGCCCAGAAAAGGTAATAGGGAGACTGGTCTGTAATTGTTTCTCTCTAGGGGATCTAGGGAGGGCTTTTTTAAAAAACGGTTTAACCACTGCCAATTTTAGCTGCAATGGAAATTTGCCCTCCCTATAGGATGCATTAATTATTGATTGTAATAATGTAGTCATAACATCCCCTCCCTGGGCAGTCAGCCACGATGGGCAAGGATCGAGAGGACATGTCTTCCTTACACTTCCAAGGAGCTTGTCCACTTCATCGGTACTCACAAACTCAAGGTGATCCAGTCCAACATGGCTCACGGAGTCTCTGGACACCTCTCTTACTGATTCTATGGAAAAGCTGGCATCAAGATCAACCCTTATCTGAGAGATTTTATCTGCAAAAAAGTCATTGAAAGTGTTACAGCAGGCTGTAGTTGGTTGAAGCAAGGGGTTCAGGGAGGGAGGCAGTTGCGTCAGCTCTCTAACCACCCTGAACAGTTCTGCTGGACGGGAGTCTGCAGATGTGATACATGCATCATAGGAAGAATTCTTTGCTGCACCTATCACCACTCCATAAGACTTCAATAAGTTCTCAAGGAGTGTCTTGTTGGATAAGCGCTCTGATGTTTCCACCAGCAGCTCTCTAGTCGTTGCACGGCCCGCTTCATCCTTCAAAGATCTTCTGTGTACCAAGAGTTTTGATTCGAAGTGGGTCAGAAAGGATGCTCGGGAGCGATACTGTGTATAGCCCTGGTAATGTCATTGTTCCAGGTATCAACCAAGGCTTCAGCAGAATCACCGTCAGTCCCAATCATAAGTCCCTCTAGAGCTTTCTGGAACCTTTTGGGTTCCATCAGCTTTCGAGGGCGGACCATCTTAATAGGTCCTCCACCCCCGAGGGGGATCTGGGTAGTCGCCTTCAGTCCCTCCTTGACCAAAAAATGGTCCGTCCATGACAGAGCAGAGATTTTATTTACCTCTGCCCACGGCTGCTCCTGCTCCATACTAAAAACCACATCGAGTGTATTACCAGCACAATGTGTCGGACCCGAGGCTATTTGGGACAGGCCCATGGCTGTCATGGAAGCCATGAATTCCCGAGCTGCACCTGATAGATCTGTTAAGCCGGCCATGAAGGAGATGTTGAGGTCCCCCAGAACAAGAAGTCTGGGGGACTCCAGCACCAGCTCCGAGACCAGCTGTGTCAGCTCGACCAGGGAGTCGGTTAGGCACGGGGTAGATGGTACACCAACAGGATCCCCAGACTGTCCTTATCCTTCAGGGTCAGGTAAATACACTTGCTGTGGTTCATTTTCCGGACAGGTTTTCTAGTCAGGGTGTAGATGTTCTTATGGACCAAGGCAATCCCTCCCCCTCGGCCACTTTCCCTAACCTGCTCCTTAACAGTGTAACTGGCTTGAAGGGCCGGGGCCCAAACTGCGTTACTCTCGTCCCCCAGCCAAGTTTCTGTGATACAAGCCAGGTCGGCCTTTTCATCCTCCAAAAGATCATAGATTATGTGGGCTTTATTCCTGACCGACCTGGCATTACATAGGAGCAGAGAAAGGGATTGTGGTATGGTTGGGATGACCCTCAGTTCTCTTGGGTTAACAGGGCAGGAGGAAGATGAGATATATATTAGGCATCGATCTTGTCTTCCTTTATACCTCATACCCACCCTGTTACCGCTATATCTCCCCTTGCCCTGCACTACTGTGATAGCAGCTCCTTGGACTGCCTCAGTGGTTGGCACATATACTCAGATTATAGTAATATGTATAGGTTTTGCTAGTGTTTCACTTAGGTAAAATTGATTCAGAGGAAATTTGCCATTGCTTTCTTTTTAGAGAGAGTGGCATGCCCAAGGTGGGATTCAATGGCTGAGTGAAATTTTGAACCCTGGTCTCATGGAGTCCCAATACAACACTAGACAATACTGACTCTTAGACAAGATAAAATGCCAACTTTGCTGTCAGTGTTGTTTGTTTTCTGACTTACAGCAACCCTAAGGCAAACATATCATGAGTTTTCTTAGCAAGATTTGTTCAGAGGTGGTTTCCCTTTACCTTCCTTTGAAGCTAAGAGACTGTGACTTGTGCAAGTACACCCAGCAGGTTTTCATGGTTGAGCAGGGATTTGAATCCTGGCCTCCAGAATCATAGTCCAATACTCAAACCACTACACTACACTGGCTCTCATAAGATACCAACTTACCAGCATAAGAGTGACCATTATAGCTTGGTCAAAATATTGTCCAGACAGTTCAAAGGATTTTGAAGTACTGTACTGACTGGTAGCTTCCATGTCAGAAGGGCACTCCAAGTTTTAGTGTGAACTTTAAAATTCTAAACAAAGTGCAGAACATATTTTGGGGAAACAGTTCAGTTTCTTGGATAGGTTTGTTGGTGTCTGGAGTAAAAATGAAAGGGGCTTCACTGTCTTATAATATGAAGTCACCAGCTGTCACTGTATACCCATTTTTGCCATGTAGTATAGTCATACTTTTGTTCAGCTACTACCCTTTACAGCAATAAAACCTAAGGCTATTTTTTACTGTGCATTGCCTGGTAGGAAGAAGATGCTTTATAAATCTAATAAAATAAACATGTGATGACTTGAATTGGCCCTGGAGTCATTTTCTACGTATCAGAGGTTTACTCTTTTTGGGAGAGCAGCTAACGAAGAGATTGGAATGTGATTTTTAAAACATATTTAGTTGTAGCTGTAGTTCCAAGCCCCCAATAAAATTAGTTATTATAGTGGTAATATTAAAAATAACTCTTTAATCATCGGTTTCTCAAAAGTAACTAGTTACTTTTGGTTATTTAAAATCTGAATGCTGGAAGCTGTTAGCCAGTGGTATAAGGCATATTCTCCTTCTATCCACCTTGCTGTCATCTCAGCACCCACACAGATCATGAATTGGGAGCACTGGCCCAGCAGAAGCCAGCACTCAAACTTTGTGATGTTTCTTCTCCACTTTTTATTGAGGCCACTTCCCTATAACCACAAATATAACTAAAAAAAAAGGCAGAGTGAAGTTACCCCTGATTAACTTACAGTTGTAAGGAGATGTAGCTGTATTTAACTGTGGACGAAAGCAATTAATTACAAGTAACCAGCACTTTGCTACCAGTTACTTTCAAATTCTATGACACAGATCTGTCTAAATGTGGGGAAAAAGCACTTGGGATACAGGGAAAAGAAGAAAAGCCACATGTCTCGTACATGGCATGACTAGATAAAAATTGAACAGAAATATATTGTAGTACAAGTTACTGAAGGAAAAGATTGTACCCAGATATTTTATGCCTCTCCAAGTTGGGCATGACACCTCTTGAGAAAGGGACTTGTTTTTCAACACTGTTTGACAAGGCAGAAGGGGTTTCCATAAGAAAGAAGAACCTCAAGTCAATTGTAAATTGTCTGCCTTGTTATCATTCAGAAATTTGCAGAGTCGCAGCAGGGAAGCAACAAAGTGTGTTTTACAAGAATGCTGCAAAGAATTTTTTTTATTATTGTATGTCTGCCTAAGCTGTAGTTAAGATGCTCTCAACATTGCCATCTAATGGCCAAATTTCAGGGGCTGAAAAGGGGCAGGAACATACATATACTATAGCCTGAAATTTACAGCAACTCCTCTTAACAGCTGTGCAACCTTCCCAAGGCCATCCAGTGGTGAGCAGGGATTTGAACTGGTCTCCAGAGCTGTAATCCAGCACTCATGCCACTACAACACACTGGCTCCAATATCTACAGAATATCCAATATACTGAATATATTCTGTACAAATTCAATATTAGAAACTAAAGCTGTTAGGAATATGGACTTTCATCCCTTTCTTATTGATGCAATAGAACTGTGAAAGTCTCACAATCAAAACTATTTAGTTTTGCAGTTGGAACTGGACTTGTTTTTGCAAGACCAGCAATATTTCACCAGATTTTTAAATTTTGTTTGCATTCCCATTATTTCATAATAATAATTATAAGTGGAATTAATTTATCTTTAATCCTTTAGAAAAATAAGAGCTGAAGAATTGTACAGCTTAAGTGCAAAGCAGAAGTTGCCTTAGTCCGTCTAGATTTAAAAGTAATTTACCTTTCTTGGCAGGATGAAAAAAGAGTTTCTATACTGAAATATAGCAAATAGAACTATGCTACTCACATAATATTCACACTCTTACAGTAGCATATTTATATATCTAATGTACAAACTCTAAATCACATGTCCTCGGTAAAAAAAAAGTTAAAAAATGGTGTGCTCCTCCTTTTGTAGCACAAATGATCATATTAGGAAGTCTAATTAAATTAGACAGACCAAAATAATTGATCATATTTGATCTTATACCAACTTCAAACTATTGTTTAAGACTCTAGCTTGCCCATCAATCAAAAATTGACACTATGGCCAATCATGCCTTATGTAGGAGAGGAGAACTGTACACATTGGTGAAAGGCTTGGAGACAGCTGGGGCTGGGAGTAGACCAGGGAGAAGAGGAGCAACCGGCGCATGCCCATCACCCCCCCCCAACCTTCCCCAGCTTCTAGGTATTTCTCAGAGACAGCTGGAGGCTGGGGAAAGGGTGGGGGGGAAGTCCCACCATGGAAATCTTGCCCCCGGAGGGTGGAAATCCCACCCCTGGAGGGCAGAGGTCCCACCTCTGGAACTGAGTGCTACTCTGTGCTGGAAAAAAAATTAATTTGGACACGCGACCTTGAAAAGCTTCGCCATCACTGCTGTATCATTATTGTAGCTGTTGTTGTTGTTGTTGTTGCTGCTATTGCTACTTAACCCCTCCTCCCCAAAAAATATGTTTCAGCATGGTAAGTACTCAAACAAATAAAATAATATGCGTTAAAATCTGTGCAGCCTGACGATGTGGACAGAATCCTTGGAGATATGAGGGCTACTACAAGCATACTGGATCCTTGTCCTTCCTAGCTCCTGAAAGCAGCTAGATGGGGACTGGCTGAGTGGGTAAGGAGAGTGGTGAATGCTTCACTGCAGCAAGGCAGATTGCCATCCTGCCTAAAGGAGGCTGCGTTGCGGCCATTACTGAAAAAGACCTCCCTGGATCCCACCATTCTGGATAATTATCGGTCAGTCTCTAATATTCTATTCTTGGTCAAGTGGTGGCCTCCCAGCTCCAGGGGTTTCTGGATTAAATGGATTATCTAGATCCATTTCAATCTGGCTTCAGACCTGACTATGAGATGGTGACAGCTTTGGTTGCTGTGGTGGATGACCTTCACAGGGAACAGGGCAATGTGTCCCTGTTTGTCCTGCTAGATCTCTCAGTGGCTTTTGGTACCATCGACCATAGTATCCTTCTGAGCTGCCTCTCTGGGATGGGACTTAGGGGCACTGTTATGCAGTGGTTCCAGTCCTTCTTGGAGGGGTGGACTGAAAAAGTGGTGTTGGGAGACTCCTGTTTGACTATTTGGTTTTCCATTTTGTCCCCCATGTTATTCAACATCTGCATGAAGCCGCTGGGAGAGGTCATCCAGAGTTTTGGGGTACAAGTGTCACCAGTATGCAGATGACACCCAACTCTATCTCTCCTTTCCATTTGATTCCAAGGAAGCTGTCTCTGTACTGAACCAGTGTCTGTGGTCAGTAATGGACTGGATGAGGACAAACAAATTGAAACTTAGTCCAGACAAGACAGAGATGCTTCTGGTCAGTCATAAGGCATCAGGGAATAGGGACGATGTCTGTGCTGAATGGGGTTACACTCCCCTTGAAATCTCAGGCTCGCAGATTGGGTGTGCTCCTGGACTCCACGCTAAGCCTGGATGCCCAGATTTCAGCAATGGCTAGGAGTGCATTTTCAGTTAAACCAGCTGCGCCCATTCCTTGAGAAGTCAGATCTGGCTACGGTGACACATGCCTTGATTACATACTGTCTGAGCTACTGCAGTGTCTCTGCATGGGGTTGCCTTTGGAAACTGTTCAGAAACTTCAGCATGTGCAAAACTCCGCTGCCAGAACACTGACTGGGGCCAGTTATAGGGACCACATAACTCCTTTGATGAAACAGCTTCACTGGCTACTGGTTCGTTTCCAAGCACAATTCAAAGTACTGGTTATGACTTAGAAAGCCCTACACAGCTTAGGTCCAGATTATTTGAGACTGTATCTCACCATACAAACCTGCTAGAGCCCTAAGATCTTCCAGGGAAGACTTTCTCTCATTCCCTCCATCATCACAGGTTTGCATGGTCAGAACACAAGAAAAAGCTTTCTCAGTGGCTGCTCCTGCCCTCTGGAATCCCGTTCCACAAGAAGCAAGGTTGGCCCCCGCCTTGCTGGCTTTTCATTGGCAGGCAAAAATGACTTTGTTCAGGCAGTCTTAATTTGTAGGCAACGGATAGGTTTTATATGGGATGGGTATTGTGATTTTATTGTGGTTTTAATGTTTGTAATTTTATAGTGTTTTTAGCTGATGTTTTAATTGTTTTACTGCAATAAAAATCAATCAATCAATCAATCAGTCAATCAATAACATGCATTAAAACGCAAGCATTACAAAACATGAAACAGTCACAAAACATGAAACAGCCAAATAAAGCAATAATCATTAGAAAATTTCCAACTAGAGACATAAAACACAATTGCAAAAGTGGGTGGCACAGTCCATTCAAAAAGTGATGGGCACACAGTCTTTTCCAGGTTCAAATGTGAAATGTATCCTTAGTACAGTTAAGTTAACCTTTCTTATACACATATTTTTTTAATACATGGATTCAAGCATCCACAGTTTGAAAATGTTCAAAAAAACTAAAAATTTCAAATATCAAACCTTGATTTTCAACTTTTTATAAGGGGCACCATTTTGCTATGTCATTATATTTAATGGGACTTGAGCATCCACAGATTTTGTTATCCACAGGGGATCTTGGAACCAAACTCCAGCGTATAACAAGGGGCCACCATACTCTCTTCCACTTTTAACAAAGGTGTGACTTCAATATGTTTTCATTTATGTCTTTCACTGAGAAACTCAGGTCATGGTACAATGTCCTCAACTCTCTCCTCCTTATCTGGATGACAACCCAATAATTTGGCCCAGAAAGTGACTGTTATCAGATTAGCTAAAAATCTCCTTGTCTAAGCTGTACACTCGCACTACGCAATCTCATACTCCCATGTTTGTGACTTCTCTTTCTCTCTGGCTCTTAGAGTAGATTTGTTTACAGGGTAGTACTGTAGACACACAGAATGCAATGACTTTCTCTTTTTTAATTTTTAGAAGGTATTTCTTGAAAAATCCTTTCCAAGGATATAAAGAAAACCTTTCAATAATGGTCAATAGCTTCCAAAATCCACAAAACAGTGTTGCCTTTATTTGGCCTACCAAGATGAAATAAATTGCAAGATGACAATGTTAGTCACAGGCTTGCACTTTCTTAAGGTGTTGCTATTGTGTTGTTCTTTGGAGGAATAGCTATATAAGCAGGCACCTCCTCTCTCTGGCCATGTGGCACTGGGAACAAAGCATTCCAAAGTCCAGAAGATAAAATTTCAGTTCCTTTAGCAATACAAAAAGGCTACTGTACTAAGGATACATTTCACATTTGAACATGGGGGGGGGGGATGCGATGAAAACGTTATTACATCTCATAATTAACACACCCCTTAAAGAGGGAACATTTCCATCAGAATTAAAACTTTTCCATCAGAATTAAAACAAGCGATAGTTAAACTGCTATTTTAAAAAATCCTCTTTCGATCCCCTGATAAGAAATAACCACAGACCGGTCTCCCTGTTACCATTCTTGGGCAAAGTGATTGAGAGGGAAGTCGCCCTCCAACTCCAAGCTGTTTTGTATGAAACCGATTATTTGGACCCATTTCCAACTGGCTTTAGGATGGAATACGGTGTTGAGACAGCCATGGTTGCCTTAGTCGATGATCTCCATCTGGGCATCGACAGGGGAAGTGTGACCCTGTTGGTGCTCTTGGACATCTCAATGGCTTTCAATACCATTGACCATGGTATCCTTCTGTAATGCCTGAGGGAATTAGGTATTGGGGGAACTTTGCTCCAGTGGTTCCGTTCCTACCTCTCGGGCAGATTCCAGATGGTGAAGCGGGGGGGGGGGGGGGACTCATGCTCTTCTAAAAGAGAACTGACATCTGGCATCCCCCAGGGTGCCACTCTGTCCCCCATACTGTTTAACATTTACATGAAACCGCTGGGAGAGATCATCTGGAGACATGGGGCGCAGTGTTATCAGTACGCTGATGACACCCAAATCTATTTCGGTATGTCTCTGACAGCTGCAGTGACTAAGGAAGTCATCTCTTCTCTGGATGCCTGTCTTGAGTCAGTAATGGGCTGGATGAGGGAAAACAAACTCAAGCTGAATCCAGAGAAAATGAAGGTACTCGCGATAGGTTCCCCAAGTCCAGGGATAGAGATTTGTCAACCAGTCCGGGATGGGGTCACTGAAGTTAGCAGTTTGGGTTTTTTTTCTGGATCCATCTCTCCAATTATCATCTCAAGTAGATGTGATGGCCAGAAGCCCCTGGTACCAACTTCGGTTGATATGCCAACTGCGCCCCTACCTGGACCGAAAGGACCTTGAAACAGTGGTACTTGCACTGGTAATCTCTTGTCTTGATTTCTGTAACGTGCTCTACATGTATCAAGTATCAAGTTTGGAAACTTCAGTTGTTACAAAATGCAGCAGCCAGATTGGTCACCGGCACACCTAGGTCTGACCACATAACACCAGTCTTAAGATCTCTTCACTGGCTCCCGATTCGTTTCAGGGTGCAGTACAAAGTGTTGGTCATTACCTTTTAAGCCCTACATACTTGAAGGAATGCCTCTTCCTACACAATCCACCCCACACTCTCGGAACAACTGGGAAGAATCTATTGGATTATCCAAGGACCAGATTAAGATCTACTTCCCACAGGGCATTCACTGCGGTGGCTCCCAAAATGTGGAATGGCTTGCTGGAAGAGATCCGTCTTATTGCCACCTTAGATGCCTTCAAGAAGGCACTCAAGATGGCTCTCTTATTAACCTTTATTTATAAAGCGCTGTAAATTTACACAGCTCTGTACATAAATTTTTTTAGTCAGACGGTTCCCTGCCCTCAGGCTTACAATCTAAAAGACACGAAACAAAAGGAGAAGGGAGTGGTGGTGGGGAATAGGATCAGGTCCAGCAGATCTTCTCCACCTCCGAGGCCTGGACCAACACAGATGGACTGGAGGAAGGGCTTGGCTTCTTGATGGATGGTTAAAAGGAGGCTTCCTGGGTCAGAGAGGGGCTCACCTCTGGGAATGCTAGGCGACACTCCACTCGCAACATGTATCAGGAATCAGATATTGATATTGCACATGTATAGGTTTTTTGATGTGTTTTTAAGTTTTTCTTTTTATTTTGAGAATGTATTTTAACTAATTGTAATTTTATACTTGTGTTGTTCTCCCACCTCGATCTGTAGGGAGAGGCGGGATAAATATAAATAAAAATTATTATTATTATTATTACTATTATTATTGTGAGATACAAGATGTCTCCATCCTTTGTGAAGTCACAGTCCCCTTTGCTAAGTAGAGAACATTTAATCTTTCAAGAGAAGCCCCCATGTTTTTGAATAAGGAAAATTTTAGGTACTGTTTTGGTAAAACACACCAAATGTAGTCCCATTTAAAAAATTTTTTTAATTTTGTTGGAGATAGAAACCCAAATAGTAAAGTCCCAGTCCATTGTCCGTCTCTTTAAGATTCTTTGTAGTGACTAAAATGTGGTGTCTTCACATCCAAGAAACATATTCAGGGGTAGCCATGTTGGCCAGACAGACAATAATAACTTCAAAACCTCACAAAACATTGATGCCTTTATTCAGCCAACCAAAGCTATCCCTGATTATGTTTATAATGTTATCTTCCTTTGGCTATCCTTCAGAACTGACAGGTCCTCCAAATCTGAGCAACTGAATTTTTTTAAAAATCAGATGAAATGCTTTATACATGGCCAGTTATGCCACTGCAGGGATATTTAAACAGTGGGTGATCACCCTTGCCAGATGTTCTGTCATTTGGGAACACAAAAGGCACTTAAGGATGGTATTCTTCTGGCCATTCCTCTGCCTTTCCAGGCTTTCTGCAGATTTCATGTTGAACCTTAGCATTATCTGAAAGTATTTTTGTTTGCTTTAATAAGCATTTAATGGCGCTCTTGGGAAAGCTAATGGAGTTGCCTTGGGGACTTGAACAACATCCCAGTATGCTTCGCATAAATTTTCTTTAGCTGCAGGTGAACAAAAAGTTATGTTAAGCAAGAAAGAGAAGGTAACAGCTGCTGAATCCCTTTTGATAGCCTAGGGACAATTGGCTACCAACTGATTGGCAAATTTTTATCCTCTTCCAAGCTACAAGGTGGGAACAAAGAAAGAAAGAATTGGTCTTACCTTCTAAAATATTTCTCTCTGATTTATCCAAGAAGGGAAAAAATGTTGAGAACAAAGAAGGGGGGAGGGATTGAAGTTAGAAAAGCCCAGATCTGCTGAACACAGTTTTGTGACATTTTCTTTTTATCCTTCCCCATCCAGACCTCCCCTCCCCACCCCGCTGTCTCCTTGAAGAAGATAACTTTATATTTTACTGTCTTATTAAAGAAATGCATTTTGGAAGTCTGCCACTGTTAACAGTATCCGAAGGATTTAGGGTTGCTGAAATGCACTTGAAGATTTAATTCTGCTGACTTCAGCTCTGATCCGAAGTAAAAACTGTAACCTTAGATTAAATGTTTAGCACTAGATATTGCAATTGCTGTTCCTTGTCATAAATCCTTGTGTCTATTGCTGTTCCAGACACCTCTCTGAGGACTTTAGCCTCTGTAGGTAATACAATGTTCTTGTCAAATGAATCTCTTATCCAATTCTGGATATGTACTTTAAACTTCTTAGGTATGTAATCCTTAATATCTTGAATATTTTGTCACTGTATCTTAACATATTTGTCCTAAGGTTCATCAGGCTCATACAGGATAAGGTAGGGCCCAAAATTTGAGCATAATGTTCATATGGATGTATGGAGAAAATGTGGTCTAACAACATAACATTTACTTTGTGCAGTGATTTAAAAGAAAACCTGTATAAGATGATGTACAGATGGTATCTAACTTCAAATAAGTTATCAAAAATGTTCCAGAATGTTTCAAACCAATGTTGGGGATGTCAGGATAAGGAGGATTCCCTTTTTCATATGTGGGGGACTTGTAAGAAGGTGAAAAACTACTGGTCAATAATAATAATAATAATAATAATAATAATAATACCTTTTAAAGTAAATTCTGTAATGTTACCAGAAATATTTTTGTTGGATATTATGGATAATGAACTGGAGAGTAAATATGGATTAATTCTTTGATATATGACAACAACAGCAATGCTACTGTTTGTTCAAGCTTGGAAATGGACTGAAGCTAGGGATGTCATATCCCGGCGGCTCCTGGGACAATCACGGTTTTTGAGGAAATGGGCCTGCCCCGGCCTGGTTCCCCCTAGAGCCCGGGTTTGGGCCCGGCCTCTGGGCCAGGCCCGCTCATGCAGCCATTGCCACGGCTGCTAATGTTGCTGGCGCTGGCGCTAGCCAGCCAGCCACCTCCTCCTCCTCCTCAGCCACGCCGCCCTCCTCCTCCTCCGCTCCACCTCCTCCTTCTTCTGCGCAGCTGCTGTGCCACCTGCGGCACTTGCCCAGGCAGCGGCCAGCAGCAGCGCGCGCTCACCCCTCTTGTGTGCCCGCACGCAGGGCTTAAAAAGGAGCGTACGTCCTTGAAGCTGTCTGGCCAATGGCAGAAGAGCGGGGGCTGGCCTGTTTCCAGCTCCAGTCTGCCATTGGCCAGTGAGCTTTGGAGGAGGAAGAGGAGGAGGCAGAGGAGGAGGAGGACCAAGGCCTCTGGCCAAGGGGAGGGAAAAGCGCCATTTCCTGGCACGAAATTCAAACAATGAGGAGGAGGAGGAGGAGGAAGTAAGAGGAAGAGGAGGAGGAGGAGGAGGAGGAGGAGGTGGGTGCCCATTTATTTCCCTTTCCCTTGAAGTGTCTTTTTTGTGTATTTTTGGTGCTTTTAATGCTTTTTCGTGTGTCCTCCATTTTTAAAAAAAAATGTGTCCTACATTTGAAAATGTTGTCCTACATTTGTCCCGGTTTGGAGGTCCTGACTTATGCAACCCTAACTGAAGCACCAATTATGGAAAAATGAGGCCACTGAGTTAGTCCAAATAGCCAAATTAACATGTGTTCTAAAAGATAGGCCAATGGAAAACTTTTCAAACAATTGGAAACTGATTATAGTTTTTTTGAGCAATAAGAAATTTAACAATGTAATAATCTGTGGCTGTGGCTTTCAGTAATTGTAGTAGAGTTATTTAGTTGGATCTGTAATGGTAGAATAATATTTTTATTTTATTTTATTTTTCTTATTATAGTCAGAATTGGGAGATCAGAGTCCTATTGTATATTAGTTATTTTTCTTTTTTCTCTTCTGTCTGTCTTTTTATTTTCTGAATATAGTTTACTTTGATGGTAAATTAGATTGTTCATATTAAAATTAATTTTAAAAAAAGAGAAAAAAGAAGGCTCATCAGGCTCCATAGGCACAGATCTCATGTTCACCAATCACTGGGCACATCTGCATACATCTGGAATAAAAGCACAACTTGAGACAGGAAGGAGACTGATGACAATAAAATCCTTTTTACTTTATGGTCCAGAGTGACTCTTCCAAGATCGGTTGTGACTGTCCTGAGACCTTCTAAGAACTGGACAATGTACAGTGAGTGTTTTTGGGTGCTCAAGAGACAGGAAACTGCATGCTTTTGCTCACAGTATCCAGGCTGCCCCGAGACATTTTGCTTCTTGAGGCAGAGGAGCAAGTAATGTTCTCTATTTCATCCTGGCCCTTCCAAGTATAGATGCATAGAGCTCAGCATTAGGCACATTATTTGGGGGCATAACACTGGAATTTCCACAGCCACCTCTCCTCACATGGGGAAGGAAAAATGCCATAATACTTAAATAACCAACCATTTCACAGCATTCTCTACCCTTCTGGAATAATGGGTAGGTATGGAATCACCTAGGAATCCACTGCAGCCATGTTCCTGTTTGCTCAATGGGGAATACTTTCCAGTAAGCATATTTGGAACTGCAGCCTAAATATCTATGTTTTCTACAAACAGTAAACTGTGTTATGACACGATAACTAACACTGATTTTAATAAAGTATAATCCAGATGAGAAAACCATTACATTGTTTTCATATGCTTCATTTAACTTCAAATTTTGAAAATTTTGTTGGGATTATTCTAAAGTAACGAAGATTGTAGCTACAAATGTGTTAGAACTTTTGATTCCAACCCTATAAAAGATCAGTATAACATTATTGACATTAAAAAACATACTATAGTAGATGCACACCATAGTATCCCATCAGTGGAACTACCTTTCCACAGTGATAGAAATGCATGCTCCTATAGAGCTATAATGAAGAGGCTATACTGATGGCAGCAGGGCTGCTTGTAGAGGCTCTAGTGTCAGGTTGGCTTTTGTAAATGTGGAAAACAGCTACTGTTCAGTTACAGTAGTTGTGAGGTTGATACTGGCAGTGGATCCTTCAGAAACTTGGAGGAAGGAGGCATGAAAATTGGAGGAAGGAACACAAGCAATTTAAAATATGCAGATCACACCATACTAATAGCAGAAATTAGCAAAAATTTGGAACATTTACTAAAGAAAGTCAAGGAAGAAAGTCCAAAGGGAGGTTTACAGTTTAACATTGAAAAAACAAAATTAATGTCCGTTTACATAATAGTTCAAGAAATTCCATGCCTTGGTTCGGTCTTTAATGAGAATGGAGACTGTAGTCAAGAAATCAGAAGAAGATTATGACTTTGACAGGGCAACTATGAAGGAACTAGACAAGATCCTCAAGTGTAAAGATATATCATTGAATACAAAAGATTGAATTGCCTATGCCATTGTAATTTCCAGTTTCTATGTATAGTTGAGAGCTGAACAGTGAAGAAACTTAAGGAAAGCTCAAGGAACCCACTGCCGACTGTTCAAGACCTGAGCAGTGCTGTTGAGATCACTCATTCATAGGATATCCATAAGTCAAAATTGACTTGATGGCAGTTAACAACAACAAAAGAACCACAGTTACATGTTATACAGAACTCCTATTCTTATGAAGTTTGGGGTGTTTTGTTTACATTTCTATGGACTCCTTTTAGAACGCCTGCATCCACAAAGATTTTAATCTTTTAAATTTAGCCATTTATTTACATGTGTCTTTATTCCCTTTCCTTGTGAGCACTACTTTCATTATTGCACTCATATAAAATTATGTTTAAAATAATTCCACAATCACGTGTCCCAAACCAATGTGGTGCTCCCAATGACCTTGAATACATACAGTCCATTATAAATTGCAGCATTTCTCTTACACTTTTGGCTGATTAATTAACACAAAGGTTATAACCAAACAGGTTTTCAGTTTATCCTGGGGAGTGAACCAGATGAACATGACTGAGAGTTATAGCACCCATTTTTTTGTAAGAACATAACAGATGGTGCAGATGGGTGCCAAACAGTTGTCAAGGGAGTATGCAACATGAAGTCACATTTTTGACCCAAAGAACACAGTGGCAGAGTTAAGGCAGGGAAAGTTTTCTTGCAAACTAGCTGGTACATTTTATATTCTAAACCTAGGGAAAAGAGGTCTGGGTAGCCCAATATGAATAAGGGCAGGTGTGACAGAGGTGTCTAAAATTGTGCATGCTGCTGAGAAATCAGATATAGAAAAACCTTTCTCCTTTTCTCATAATACTAGAATCTAGGGTTCATCAATTTAAACTCAATGGCAGAAGATTCAAAACAGATAAAAGGAAGTACTTCTTCACATATCACATACTTATACTTGGAATTCATTACCACAAGATGTAGGTTGCAATGGCTGCCAACTTGGACAGCTTCAAAGGGGATTGATAAATTCATAGATATTTGGGCTATCAGTACCTGGCCAGGACTGCTATGTAAAATCTTCAGTATCAGAGGCAATTTATCTGTCTTTCAGTTGCTGGGGAGCATGAGAAAGAGGGTGCTTTTATATTCATGTTCTTGCTGTCTTCCCATAAGCAACTAGTTGGCAAGTGTGTGAAGATGCTGAGCTAGATTAGAGGTGGGCAGCTCCATGGGAGCTGGTGGAGCAAATTCTCTCCATGGGCTGTATGGCGCCCCTCTCAAAATGCTGAAAGGAAGTGTTGTGTAACACTTTTTGCCATTTTGACAGGCACTGTGGAGGAAGACAAGTATCTGGGGGTGGTACCTGTTTCTGTATTGCGTATAGAGAGTGGATGACAGGTTTTTTTCATACATTTGGAAGACTTTGGGGCAAAAACTGGGTGAAACTCATGCTGAAGTTTTTAAAAAATGGGAGTTGGGGGGGCACAAAAGTGGGACCCAGGGTATGCATGTGACCCCTTAGATCCTTGGTATGGTCCATTTCCAAGGGCCTTAGTGCACAATTCTAATTTTATTCCTTCACCTAACATGGTATTGCGTAATAATGATAATCCAGTTGGATCGAGATGGCTTACAACATTAAAATAACATTAAAATACAAACTAATAAGTAATATCATAAAGCCCTATAAGCCAAAGATCCACCCACTCTCAAATGTAAAATGACAAATTTTAACAAAATTGCAGTTACTCAGTAACAAAGAAATCTGGATTAAATACAGAGAAAGAAAGAATTTTAAAAATCAGAATCCTAGAGTTGGAAGAGATCACAAGGGCAATCCTGTCCAACCCCTTGCCTTGCAGAAATACACAATCAAAGCACTCCGGACAGATGATTCTTCTCGTGGTCTCTGCGAATCATACAAAGGGTTTCACTGCGCGCCTGCGCAGTGCGGCTCGGAACCTCTGGAATCATGTGCAGAGCTCACTTGCACAATTGCAACTTTGTGGCGGTAACGCCGCCCACCCGTGAGAAGGCCCCTGGGCCCTCCCGGCTTTCCCGCGTCCTTTTTTCCGCCGCGCTAGCTGCTAGGGAACCTTTCCTTGCTTGCTTGCTTGGAATCTTGTCGTTTGGGACGGTTTTCTGGACCATTCTTTGTCCCCGCCCCGGTACTCGGACCTTCCGACTCCACGACTTGAGATGCTGCGTGCGTGTAGAAGTGCGACATTTGCAAGGGAGATGCCCGTTCAGGACCCGCACTCCACTGCCTGCTCGGCCTTGGGCCAGGCCAGTGTCCCCGGCTGACCTCGGCAGATCCGGCTCTCCAGGGCCCGGGAAAACCGGAGTCCCCGGCTTACTCAGCGATTGCCCTGGGGAAAGTGGCAAGGAAGGGGTTCGCGGTCCGCTTCTGTCCCGCCTCTGGGGCCCCCGCTGCACCCTCCGAGCAAGGTGTCTCCAGCGGTGGGATCGGGAAGAGCCACCTTCTCCAACGTGGTGTGTGTCCCGGCCGGGACCCCGTCCACCACCGCCGATGGGCCCGTGGCCTCTAAATCGGCCCAGTGCCACCGACAAACCCTCCAAGCGCCCCATAAGCCATCGGGGACTGAGGGGACCGAAGCGGGCTCCAAACCGAGGAGGGGAGCGGAGGGCCCTCGTTCGAGGGGCTGCCAAACCGGAGGGCCAGCCTCGCCGCGCCTTCATCCTCCAAGAAACCAGGGAGCGTGGCCGCTGGACTCTTGGATCCTCCCGGACACCCTTCTCCCTGGAGGAGACTCCCAAACCGGGAAGAAGAGAGGCACCGTGACAGGCTGTCGTGATTCGGCCTCTAAGAAGGCGAGGTCCTCCAAGGAGAGACCAAAGGACAAGGGGCGCTCCCCCCTCGCAGACAGGTCCGCGCCTCCGCCTTGCCAGCTCATGCCAGGAGCCAACGCCGGTGGACCAGGGGCCCGGTCACGGCCCTCCTCCGCCGGACCATGGACTTCACCCACGGTCGGGGGATGCCGGGACCCAATCCCCGGGGACATCGGTCCCTTCCCATCCCGCCAACGGGATGATGAGGGGACTTGCCCCTCACCACAGGAGGACCCCGGATCTCTTTTTCGCGATGCAGTCCGCCGCTACTACAGGTCCGGCGCGGAAGACAGGGCATGGGGGAGTTCCCAGGTGAGACCCCCATCCCTCGACCGAGCCGAACCGGCCAAGGTCCGGGCCCCAGAGCACGATCTACGAGAGGTTCTTCTCCATCCCGTAGGACGTGGACAGTCGCCGTCCCCACCTCGGAGCGTGAGAGATCGCCGTCCCCAACCCGCAGGCGGCTCCCGGTCTCAGTAGACTTCGCCCGCCCGAGATCCCAGGTCAGGGGGGTTGGGAATGATCCCTCGCTCTTCCGATCTGGAGTCTGAGGACGAACCGCTGCCGCCTTCGGAGGGGCGCCCTCGGACGAGGATGTCCTCTCGGGTTCGGCCTCCCCCTCAGAGGAGATAACCCAGGAGCGCCTTCACCGTCGCGACGACGTCAGGGGCCTTTAGCAAACACGTGGTCAGGTGTCAAGGGCCCGTGACATCCAGCTCGCATCTGCGAAGACGACGCGAGGACCGGTGGAGCGTCGAGTAATGGACGAGTTCCCACTCCACCATGTCTGCCTCTCCTACCGCTCTCCAGACAGCGTAAGGGTCTTGGGGACTCCCGGCCACCCTATCGGACCCTCCCGCAAGGTCCAGGCGCTCTATAGGGTCGCCCCGGGCGAGTTGCTCCTGGTTGGCGGAACACCCCGGCCGAACTCGGCCATTGTGGGGGAGCCCAGCCACAGCTTCGTTTCCGAAGCAGGCCACCTCTCCTGTCGACCGAGAGGCAAGAAGGGTAGACGGACGGGCAAAAAGGCTATTCGGCATCGGCTCTTGGGATCAAGGCCGCTATTACACCGCCTGCATGGGGGGCCACATCCAGACCCTCATGGACGGATCTCCCCCCTGGTTCCGGACATCCCGGATGACACCAGAGGCGCGGGGGGTGGGGAGATCAAGCGAGGCCACCCATCGGAAGCTGGCTATCACCACTTCCAGGAACATGGTCGCTGCGCCGGGAGTCCATGTCTGCAGCATGGCTCGGGGTGGGCGGCGCCATGCATGGCCTTAGGGCCCGCCGATCCAACCCCACGGCAGGCGGCCATCGAGGACATGCCCCTCGAGGGGACGGGCCTCTTCCAGCGCGAGACCGACGGACGCTGAACGCAAGTTCAGGAGGAGGCGGCGGCCAGAGCGGCCAGGGCCCTTCAGCACCGGCTTCTCCGTTCCCGAGAAGGCGACAGCGCCCCGTGGCAGCCGCAAGGTCAGTCACAAGGGACCTTCTCCCGGGGGATCGGACAGCCCCACTCCAAGGCTCTCAGAGACAGGGCTTCCTTTGCGTCTTCCTCCTCCTCTGGGCCGTCGCAACTCCCGCCGCGGACCGCAGTCGGCGGCAGGATACCGACCAGGGGAAGAAGAGAGCCTGAGGGACGGCAGCGCGCTTCGTCCCTTCTCACCCATCCCTTTTTGGCGATCTGAGGCCCTTGGCTAACACCTGGGCCTCTATACTCGGACTCGTGGGGTCTTAACACCGTCCGTAGGGGTTTGCCCTCGAGTTCCAAGAGCTCCCTCCACTGGAGCCTTCAGTCCACTCCCCCCTCGGACACCCTTCTCGACGAGTGCGCCTGACTGCTAAGGGGGGCAGGATCTCCCGTTGCCGCCCGACCAACACTCGGGCCTTTTTTTCCAGGTACTTCACGGTACCTAAAGTGGATGGGGGCATCAGGCCCATCCTGGACTTGAGACAGTGAACTTGTTTTGGACTACCGTCGTTCCCGAATGGTACCCTTGGCCTCCATTGTCTGCTCCCGCCACAGGGCCTGTGGTTCGCGGATGTCGACCTGAAGGACGCCTATGTCCCATCGGGTCCAGAGTCCCACAGGAGGATCCTCGCCTACGCTGTCCGGCCCGTCTCGACCACTACAACGTGCTTCCGTTTGGCTTGGCCACGGCCCCAGGGTCTTCACGAGTGCATGGCTCCAGTGGTGTCTACTTCATCAGAAGGGCTTCATGGTTTTTCCTTACCTGGACGACTGGCTGTTCGCAGCCGAATCCCAGGACAAGTTACAGGAGGCAGTCTCATTCGCCTTGCAGCTTTTCGCTCCCTCGGTCCTGGTGGTCAACGGGGAAAAGTCCCCTCACGCTGCCAGACAGGTCAGTCAGCGGGGCCATCTCGACTCCGAGGAACTGCCCGCCTTCCTCCCTCGCGGACCGCTTTCGGGCCCTAAGGCTCCCTAGGCCTTGTATCCTCCCACAGAAGAGTGAAGAGCCGAGATGTCCAAGTCGCCCTGGGGCCACATGGATCCGACGACATTCGTCACCCCCTGGGAAAGACTGCGTCTCGTCCGCTCCAATCCTGGTTCCTCTCCGGCGTCTCTCCGCAGAGGACCGCCGGCGAAGTGGCTCACGTCCCAGACCTGCCGCTTCCTCAGATGGGTGGCTACACATCCCCACGTCTGCACCGGGATGCCTTTCCATCAGCCCCAGGAGCACAACTGACGCTGGGGGGGACAACGATGGCATCCCTGGAGGGCTGGGGCGCCCACCTGCTCGACTTGTCGTCAAGGACAGGGGGTCCGCACAAGACAGGCTCCTCCACATCAACGCCTTAGAGTGCTCGCAGGTGGAGAAGGCCTTGAGGGCGTTCGAGTCGCTGTCGCAGGGAGAGTGGGGTCCTCCTCAGGACGGACCACACCACCGTGAGGTACTCATCGAGCAAACAGGTGGCACCGGTCCAAGACCCTGCTCGACCTCACGCTCCGCATCTGGGACGGTGGCATCCCAGAGACACGTCTCCTCCGGCGATTTGCACCTTCCCGGAGAGGCAACGACCGGGCAGACGGCGCTCAGCAGATCTCCATCGGTGGTGGCCACGAGTGGAGGCGCCATCCCGAGACGGTCAGCCGACCTCTTCGATCGGTGGGAATCCCCGGATCGATCTCTTGCGGCGACCAGATGGAACAGCCACTGTCCCCAGTTCTGCTCCAGGAAGCGATTCGCGGATCCCTCGGAGACGCCTTCGCGTTTCCTCGGCGGGGGAGCTCCGCTACGCCTTCCCCTCCGTTTCCCATCCGCGTGGTGTCCAAGATGACAACGGACCGCTCCCAGGCGGCGGATCACCCCGGGTGGGCCGAGACACCGTGGTTCGCATCCTTCTCCCCTCTCCAGGAGTGCTTCCTCCGTCTCGACCCGCGTCCGGACTGCTGTCGACCCAGGACGGACGAATTCTCCACCGGACATCGGGCTGCGCCCTGGTGGCCTGGAGTCCGGGGGCCCCTAACCGCCTTGGCCAGAGTCGGTGAGGACGGTGAGCCTGGTGTAGAAACCTTCCACCCAGCGCTCTTATGCCCTGAAAGGGAGGAGATTTTGCCTCTTCCGTGACCAAAAGGGCTGGTCTCCTGCAACAGTGTCCACTCCGGTGGTGCTGGAGTTTTGATGGCGCTTCTGGATGGAGGGCTGGCCCTCACATCCATCAATGCTACCTGTCTGCCATTTGTGCCAAATATCAGTTCGGGGGGAGGGGGGTCTTTTTTCAGGACCCTTTCGTGAAAGGGTTTCCTAAAAGGTTGTGCCAACCTATATCCTCCTGTGTTGCTACCAACGCCGGCTTGGAGCTTGGAGTCGGACTGTCCGCTCTCCATCCAGCCCTTGAACCGATGGCCACAGCGGACTTGAGACTGTTGACTTGGAAACCGCTTTCCTGTGGCCATCACCTCTGCCCCCGTGCGGGCGAACTCTGTGCCTACGGAGGGACAGCCATTCTAAGGTTCCACAAGGACAAGGTGGTCCTCCGTACAGACATTACCTTCCTGCCTAAGGTTGTGTCTACCTTCCACATTGCCAGGACATTGTGTTGCCCACCCTGGCATCCGATCCGACATCGGATAGGAGCGACGCTTGCACTCTCTGATGTCAGGAGGGCGCTTGTGTTTACCTGGACAAGAACTGCTGCCTCCAGTCGGTCGAGAGACTTTCCAATGCTCTCGGAACCGAAGAAAGGGTTGCCTGTGTCTGCGCAGAGGTTGTCCAAATGGGTGGCTAGCACCACCACCTCTGCTATGAACTTCTGGGCAAAACCTCTCCTGGCAGGGTTCGGTCCCACTCCACAGGGCCATGGCACATCCTCAGCATTCCTGTCTGGGTCCCTCTGGAGGAGTCTGCAAGGCCGCGGTTTGGTCCCAACTCTGACTTTATTAAGCACTATAGGTTGGACACCAGGGCCATCCGAGACGAGCTTTCGGGAGGGGCTGTGTTGGGTCTCAGGGTTGCATAGTTGCACACTGATGTTTTGTATATACAGTTTACACTGTTACATTGTTGAATTTTGATTTGCACAAGTCCTATGGGATCGGTCTGCATGACCTCTGTTCCTTCTCAGGTTTAGCAAGTTGCTATTTGAGTGGTACATGAACAAAAAGACTGACTCTTTAGGGTTCAAGGTGTTATTGTAAGAATAATACCTTTGGTTACAATAGCCTTGGTTTCAGGAACTCCTCCGCCCTACCTGAGCTTGTCAGTCTAAACCCATTTGTAGGATGCGCAGAGACCACGAAGAAGAAGTACAGGTTGCTTACCTGTAACGGTTTCTTCGAGTGGTCATCTGCGATACTACAATCCCACCCGTCCGTCCCCAGTGTCCGGCTCACATTGGCTCTCTTCCATCGCCTGCGGGCGGAAAATTGCGGAACTGGGGAAAGAGCGGGGAAGGCAGGGCTTATAACGGTGGGCGGAGTTACCGCAAAAAAGTTGCAATTGTGCGAGAGGAGCTCTGCACAGTGATTCCAGTAGGTCCGAGCAGCACTGCGCAGGCGCAGTGAAACCATTTGTGTATTCGCAGATGACCACTCGAAAGAACACCGTTACAGGTAAGCAACCTGTACTTATCCAGCCTGATTAAAAACCTCATAGAAGGAGACTCCACCATCTCGAAGAAGAGAAGAATCTAAGCAAGCAAGCAAATACAAAAGTCACTAAATGGACAAGACTATATTTATGATATAGATTATCCACTCATTCACTCATTGGATGACTGCAAGTTTTATCCAGGATTGCTAGTCTACATAGTACACTCTCTTTAAAGATATATAATGCATACCTATGCAGCAACAGCTGAACTTTGTACATGACTAAGTACCAGCTGATTCAGAAATTAGCAGATTTGATTTGGTTCCATCCAGACAGTTCTCTATCACATCCAATAAATCCAGACAATGATACCAAAATGCACTAGCTGCTAGCTTTTGAAATCACACTGGCTTCTTCATCAGGCAAACAGGAGAAAGAAATTGAAGATGTTAATCTAGGCCACATTTTCTGTTTTCTGGTCTTAGTTCAGATGTAGGGAGGGCTACTGCAGTCTGCCACCTCCCCCTTGCCATGTGGTCACTGACAGATTTTCAAAGTCAATAAATTTAATGTCCATTTGCAATTCAAGAGATGTTTCCTTGGAATCCTGCATGTCCCCTTTCCTTTGTGAAGCCACAGGCTCCTAAGTAGGTAAAGAACACTGAATTTCTCAAGAAGTCCTTCATGTTTTGCATCAGAAAAACTTAGGTGGTGTAGAGGCAAAGTATGTCACACAGTCCCAATATGAGAAAAAATGCTTACCTTTGTTGGAAGCGAAGCCTCAGAATGTCAAATGGACATAAATTTCCTTTACTTTGAAATCCACTAGTGACTAACATCTTTAATTTTTTTTCCCTGTTTGCCTGATGAGGAAGCCAGTGTACTTCAAAAGCTTGTAACATGGTAAATTGTGAATTTGGTTGGCCCAATAAAGGTACATTGTGGATGTATTGATTTGCTATATGGCCAACACGGCTACACCTAGTTCTGTATCTCTTTACTGTAAACATTTCAGCATTTTCATCAGATAGTTCTGACAAAAGGAAGGGATCTCTGTGTATAATAAAGGAAAGAGGGCTGAATGAGGTCCATGTGAGGGCATGCTATTACACTGTGATGAAGTGGCGAACACTTGGTAGTAATTTAAAGTCTCGACAGACCGGCATCTAAGGCAGGCATCAGGGCAGAGTTTGGGGAATGGTGTCTGCACAATGCATACCCTCACTCCCTCCCCATGCCGGTGTGACACCGTGCATCCCACTACTGGTGTGCAGCATCACAGTGCTCTTCGGGCACTGTGTCCAGCTTTGGCAGCTCCTTTTTGCTCCGCAGAAAGGCGTGGTTGGGATTGCAGTGTGTAGTTGCCATGGCAATGATCCGGCGCTGAAAGGTGCGTCTGTTCAGCCCCTACAGTTCGCGGGGTATCTACACTGTAGAAATAGTGCAGTTTGGGGCTGAACAGGCTGTCCCTAAGGGGCAGCATGCAGGCAGCTGGCCCTTTAAGAGCCAGATGGGGCCATGGCAGCTACATGCTTTGGCCCCATCTGGCCTTTCTACAGCACAAAAGGAACCACAAAAAGTGGCTCTTTTGTGTGGCCACAGAAAACGTGCCATAGCCATTGGTGCTGCAGCTTTTCGGTGCCCTTTGAGGCTGGCATCATCTCAGAGCATGCATTGTGCGGATGCATGCCCCACTCTGCTCAATGCCAGCTTTCGGTTGTCAAGGCTCTTTGACACCAGTTTAAGTGCTGTAGCTCCATACATGGAATCCTGAGATTTGTAATTTTACATGGTCTTTAGCTTTCCTGCCAAAGAATTCTGGTGTCTCACAAAACTACAAATCCCAGAATTCATAGGATAGATACATGCGTTAAAGTGGTATCAAGCTGCATTATTTCTACAGTGTACATGACCCACCACACATTGCATTGTTGAAGGTGTATCAGATTATGGGTGAAACTTGCTTGGACGTTCTCTAGTGCAAAGCTGATAGCTCTACCTGAAGTTATAAAAATATGAGCTAGCTCAAGGAGGTTACCTTTATCAAGGAATCACCATCTAGAAAAGAAATTCTGTAGTGCTCCTATAGGCACTGTCTTACACAAACACCCAAAGACTGGACACATCTGTACATCTGCTGTCCCATAGAGTTAAACTGAAGTGGGATTGCTCCATGGTCCAGCGGATTCGGGATTATCTGCCAGTATTACAACAACGTATGTCACTACAGGATGCTACCTTCTACCTGACTAGCCTAGATGGTGAAATGTTGTGTACCTTGAGGTAATAACTTCACAGTCTGACATCATAGACTTTTTAGCCATTCCTGAAACGCTTACACAGGCTCCAAAACAGAATGCCAGCTATTTGTATATTTATTAGCCATTGGTGGCTACAGATCTTCTTTTAGTATATTTGGTCAGGAGCACTGCTTTCTACATCTCTTATGTGTCCTTCCTAAGATGTGTCACAATGCATCTATATGGTGTGATTAGATGTCAGAAGAAAATGCAGAATATTATAGCTGTACATTTCAATGAATTCGGAGTTGCTTGTGTCCTTAGTTACCATGGATGTTGCGAGAAAGGATCTGCTGCCTAACTCACACTTGTTTCCAGGGACTTCTGTTGAAAATCCCCAGTTTATGCAATTACTGCGATAGCTGGTAAGGGAAAGTATTGAAAAGAGGGGATAGTTTCGATGTGATACACCTATATATGTGTCGAGAAAAGGCTCTAGCCCCTTAACTCACATCACATAACAGTAAATTCTTTCAAATCTTTCATGCATCCACTTGAAGTGTGCTTGCATTTTATTTGTTGCTTTGTGATGCCACACACATGCTCCAGTCTCAAGGTAAGGCAAGGACAACCTCATCTGAACAAATCGTGTCAAGAAAACCCGATGTAGGTTTGCCTAGGGTTGCCACAAATCGGAAACAACTTGAAGGCACGCATTACTACTACTGCTATTACACTATGATGCCAATGACTCTGGAGATCAGGGTTCAGTTCCCTACTCAGCCATGGAAATCCCACACTCTTAGCCTCAGAAAACCTGAAATGAATTGAACACATAACAACAAAACAACATTGAATGAGAAATCAACAATAGTCATGGTTATCAAGTGTCCTACAATTCGGGTCTATGCGTTCCTTGACCGAATAAACTACCAGTAATGAGGCACTTTTTTTCCTGTCTTGTAATGCTACACATCATATAAATGACCTTATGCTAGATGGAATGGGGAATGGTATTATGATGTATCAGATTGCAAAACTGGCTTCTTTGGGCATATGAGAGGAGGAAATTATGCAGAAAGTGTGGGGGTTTTTTTTAACAAACACTTCTGCTTGTCTCCCATATCCTGGTTTTGCAAGAACAGGGCTCAGGTGCAGATAATACTAAGTAGAGAGACCAAGACCTGACGATAGGAAGGCTTATGGCTATTGGACAGGACTGAGGTGTATTTATTGCTGGAAGATTCATTCCAGTCATTGTTGATATAACATATGTACAAAAGAGAGTTGATATTGGACTGGGAACTTAGCTATTTTTTATTTTTGCATGTAGTGTTTATTTTAATGTGCTGCCAGAAAAACTGAGGTCTGGTCCAGTATTTAGAACTGGCTCACCACTTCATCCTCAGCTCCCCATATTTCATTTTGGAACTTTCCCCAGCTCTCATGAACTGAGAAACAGCATTAGCTCTGAATATACTGAATTCAAGTAGCACTTGCTGCAAATAAATCCTGAATTCTTTATCATTAAAGGAGGTACATGTAAATAACAGCTTAAGCTGTCCCCCCTCCCCAGAATAGTGAATGCTTGGCACTACCTTAAGGTGAACCCTGAAGGTATGTGTTTTTGTTTTGTAAATTTGGGGTTTCCTCCTGGTTGATGGTGATGCTACATTTGGTTAGCATATTATGCTTCACTTCACCCTTCCATACTGCCAGTGCAGACAATGAGAAGATGGATGAGCCCTAGTTTAGTTTAAGAGGCCCCAAGAAAGAAAGAACGAAAGAAAAGAAGATGAAAAGGATGTAAGACTTGAATTGCAAAAATTATATTTATCTCTTTTAGCTACTGGAGACTGAAGTTATAGCTTACTTTGTTGTTGTTATTGTGTGTCTTTAAGTCACTTAACCAACTTATGATGACATTATTATGAGTTTCCATGACAATACTTATTCAAGGAGGTTTGGCATTGCCTTTCTCTAAGGTTTCTATGGCTGAGAGGGGTTTTGAACCCTGGCTCTGGAGTTCTAGTCCAGCACTCAGAACACTACACTACACCTGGCTCTGACCTGAGCTTTGGAGTAAGATGTATCAACTCCACCTCAGATGACATTGCTGGTGCTAGTTGGCAAACTCATTTTGGTTACAGAGCCAGAACCATTTCCAGCTACAGAACTATGCTGATCTTGATGCAATTTCCCCCAAGAAACAGGAATGGAAAGGGTACTTGTAGTAAAGCTTGGAAAATGATTTTTTTTTTTGTAGTGTAGATAAGTAGGGGGAAGTGCAAATGGTAGGGAATGAAGTAGAAATGTCTGTGTAAAAGCATACTCCCAGCATAATTGAGCATACGCACTGAACATTTTCAGAACATCATGCTCATCCAAGACTTATCCCATCAAGTCCAGGAATGCTCCAGCAACAAACCATTCCCAGGACTTCCCCCGAATGCTTGTTACTGGAGCATTCCTGGATCTTCACAGGATAATCCTGGATGAGTACAATGTATCTGAAAATCTTCAGTGCTAACACACAATTATGCCAGGAGTATGCTTTACTCCTGCCCCCCCCCCCCGATAATCTCCTGTGTCTGAACAGATTCAGAAAGGAAAGTGGCACTGAGTATTGAAGGAGAGTAACAAATAGACTGTTGTGGAACAGAAAGTAGGGGATCTGGTGCAGATTGAGAAAAGCGTGTTATGGAGAGGACTACCCTCTTTGATTAAAAGAAAATGGCCACATCTTTAGTATCTAAGGTTTCACTGGATCTAAACTGATGCTTGGTCTAGCAAAAAGGATATTTAGAGTGTGGAGAAATGGCCAGTTCAAATTTCTTGTTGTTTGGTGTCTTCAAGTCATTTCTAGGGTAATCATGGGGGTTTCTGAGGCTGCGAGTGTGTGACTTGATTAGATGGATGTTTTGCACGATTTTAATTTTGAACTGGAAAAAATTTTTTATAGTTGTAGAAGCCTGTAAACTTTTAAATTATATTCCTTTAATTTGGAACTAAACTGTTGGCCAATCTGATTGGTTTACTTGTGTCCTTATTGGGGCAACAATACTTATACTCCACGACTGACACAGTTGTAGTCCAACATTCAAATCACTATGCCACTGCCTCCTATATTTGCCAGGCCCATGGCTATAAACTATGTATATCCTTTTCTCTTGTTTAATTTTTTTTTTCTTTCCTGATTTTTCTTTATCTTTTTGCATTTCAAATCTTAAGTCTTTTTTTTTAAAAAAAATACAAACTTTTGAAGCACCTCCATTTAATATTGTGATACAGTCTTTTTACTTAGGCCCGTTACAGAGGGGCCTTAAACTACAGACTCAGTCCGTACTAGAATTAAAAAGGGGCGTCACTTCCAGATGCCCCTAACCTTAGTATGGACTGAGTCCGTACAAAATGGTGGCACCCCTTCCACATGGGGGCCGCCATGACGATGTCACGAACGCGCTGCCTCCAAACGTTGTCGCGCTGCATGAGGTCACTTAGTACGCCCTTTTGGCGGAGCAGGAAGGAGCTCCGAAAAGGAGCTCCTTCCTAGTTTGCGTCGCTGGCGCAGCCATGTGAAAGCTGCACCAGCGACGCAAATCAGAAAGGAGCGAGCGGCCCCTTTCTGACAGTCCCCGCTGTCGTTGGGGTATCCTTGGGGCTTGAAGCCCCAAGGACACCTCTTTCCAGGCCGCGAGGAAGCGGCCTTTTGCTGCTTCCCCGCGGCCTGGAAAACGGTGGATTGGGGCCTCAGAGGCTGCCGTTCTGGCAGCTGAGACCCCGATCTGGCGGGGAAAGGGCCGGTTACAGGCCGCCCCAAATGGGCGGTCTGTAACGCGCCCTAGTTTATTATCATCTTCCTCCTCTTCAGTTGCATCTGCACTGCACTACTTTAACTCTCATAGTTCAATGCTATAAAATTCTTGAATTTGTGGTTTTGTGAGATATTTAGCCTGCTCTGTCAGAGACCCTGGTGCTACAACAAACAACAAATCCCAGGATTCCATAGCATTGAGCTATGGCAGTTAAAGAGGTGTCAAACCACAATATTTCTGCATTGTAGCTGCCTCCTCCTCTGCCTCCTCATCCTCCTTCTTCTTCTTTCAAATGATGTACAACATAATTCATATTATATAAGCATTTTTTTGCTATTGTTTATCAGATTATATCTTTAATATTTGGAAATGGAGAGAACCAATTGCCTCAGATCATTTATGCTACCCAATGAGTCCATGACTCTCAGCAAGGAACACAGCACTAATGTCTGAATCATACCAGTTCAGCCAAATCCAGTCCTTCCATCATTTCATCCCGAAGACATTAATAAATGGCCTGTAAAACATTCACTTGAAACATTTTGCAAACTGGGGTGAGGAATCTGAGGCCTTCAAGGTGGTGGTGAGCCACAACTACCACAACTCCTACCCACTGGGCATGCTGGTTGGGGCTAATGGGAGTTAGAGTCCAACAGCATGTGGAAAGCCAATGGTTCCTCATCCTTTCCCTAAAACACATGTCACCATGCTCTCATATTCAGTTTTAGAAGTGATGCTTATTATGTGTTATTCTCCTGGATCTGTAGCCCCAACATTTTATAGATCTGTTGGCTGTTTTGCTCACACACAAACAGAGAGCTTCCATTCCTTGCCAGTAATTTGCACTGAGGAAAATTATCAAGGAAACAAATTGTATTCAATAACTGCAAAGCATCAATAAATCCCAAGCAGCATTATTGTCCATGCTGACTGTCCCCTTTTCTGTGTATTAGACCCAAACTGTTCCAAATCCACATCCAATATGCATATAGGAATTGTTCACAAACCTTTCTGTTATCAGGAAATTAAAGTTTGCAGCTGGCCTCTTCATCTCAGTTAATCAGGCGGACATGAAATCCTTAAATGTCCTTGTGATGGTCCCTGTGGGGGTTGCACTCCACACTTCTCTCTAGTGGGACTCTCCTTTTTAGCTCTGATGTTTTGTTTTTAAAAAACGTTATTCCCCACTTCTGTTTGGAGCTCCCGCTGATTTCTGCTTCAGTAGCAGACTGCCATGTGGCACTTTATCACGAGCTGTCCAAAACTCCACAGTAAATAAGGGTTTTTGCCATACACTGCAACCTGTTCAAAATGCTGAAGCGGGTTAGCCAGGAAGCCTCTGTTATCTCTTAACACCATGACTGCTCAGGTTAAGTGCCAGTGTCCTTTATCTGTGTATTTTCGCACTATTGATCAACCTTGAATGGGATAAGATGCAAGTAGTTTGTTTTCCTCTATTTTGTACATTCTCTTCTGTATAAAAAATGTCTTGTTTTCAAAGGACTTCAGTTACATTATTGTGGCCAAAATAAAACATGCTTTTTATTTTAGGTATCTTTGTAACATCCAGTTTTGCTGCCTCTGGGTCATACAGACAACCTAAATTTTAGCTTCCTGGAGTAAATAATTACCTTCTTTGGCAAGGTAACCCTGGTACTGGCTGACTATAGCGTCTTTTGTTAAGCTCTGACTGAAGGACTCTGTGAATTACACATCACTTGAATGAAAGGGTAATGTGTTTAGTGGACTTTTCATTTTCATTTCTAGTAGCAAGACGTGATCACTTGTTCTAATTACTTGTTCAGCAGATGAAAACTTTTAAAACTTAGTTTACAATCATTTTGAAATTATCTTTTGAAGTTTAGTTTACATTTGATCACAGATTTTGTTTTCTTTTAAAAACCCTTGTTTGTACTATTTGTTAACTGTGTTATCACATCCCCCCTCCTGAAATAAATATTGTATAATATTCTGATCTTGGAAACTAAGCAGGGTTGGTATTTGGATGGGGGACCGCTAAGGAAAACTAGGTGCTGAAGGCTATATTTCAGAGAAAGGCAATGACAAGTCACCTCTGAGTGCTCCTTGCCTCAGAAAACCCTATTATAGGAGTTTATTAATATAACATTTTACCTTACAGCTGTTTCTAGGAAAATGTCCCACCTTCTTTCTCCCCAACACAATTGTAATTACATTGGAACAGAATGTCCAAAATCAGAAGAGCTCAGGTATTTCAAGGTAATATGATAGCAAAGTGTTTCAATGCCCAGTGGCACACGTTGCATTGGTCAGATCCATAGAGTATGGATCTAAATAAAGGAAGAATAGAAACATCATGTTCAAATACAGCCTTATGTATGCCTTATATGTATGAATGTATTTATTTTCTATCATGCCTTCCTCCCAAAGTTAGAAACCAAGGCAATTAAAAAAGCAAAAGCAAATACAATTCATTATTAAAACATGATTAGACAGATCATATTAAAACAATAACTGGATTAAAACCAATTTGAAAAAGTAAAGGGGGGGGGGGACAAAAAGTGTAGCACTTCCCATTAAAAGTTCATTAAAAGCTCAGGACGTGCTCACAGCTGGAGCAGCCAGAGGCCCCTCCAAGTGGCCCATCTGCTTGAGGCTAGGGAGAGCAGAATACCTTTGATATCTTCTCATTGCTGCTTAATAACTTTTGAAAGTCATCCACTCACTCCTGATTAAGTGCCAAACTAGATAGCCCTTTGGTCTGAGCTAGCAATGTAGTCCTTACATTGCTTAGGTTCGGTACTTAGGCAGTCCTTAAGTTATTTATCACACTGCTGCATTTAAACTTTCACATGCATTTTCCTGTCTCTCTTGGTTGTTACACTTTATCATAGTTTAGATGCTTTATACATCTGTTTTAACTATCACTTCCCAGACATCATCCTCATATATGTAATTACATACAAACAGTGTAGAAAACATGGTTAGACACTATTTACTGGTTACTTTCTATAGAATGCCAGCATTTAGTTCTGACAAATATTTTGGCCCTCTGTGATAATCTAAGCTTGCCTTCTGCCAACACAACATCTGTTCTTTTCTTTTTTAAAAAAACTCTCTTAGGTTTCATTCCTATGGGACCAAACTCTCCTTGCTGTTGTCTACTTCACTGGTAGTTCATGTGCCAGACAAAAAGGCATCTCTTCTTATTTCAACCCACTTCCAAGTCCCTGTCCCCAACCTGCTTATCCCCTTTATCGTTTCTATTTCTAGAGTTTCACTCTCAGAGCCACCTATGCCTGGTTCCTCCCTGTTGAATTCCAAGATAAGACTATCTAATTTTGACTTCTAACTCTGAACGTTTGTCCTTGGCATCCAGACAACATTTCTATTCTCAGGATGCTTTCTGCTGAACATCCTGTCTATATAAAATGTACTCAGGGAGCCGCTTAGTTCTCCAGCCTATTTTATCCCCTCCCAGAGCTTCCCCTCCCCTTTCTGTACTAAGCAATTACTCTTATTAATTATTCTGGCTAACAGTAATTATCAGCAGTACGCACCCCCAGTCACATTAATAACAGAGATCTCTAGGACACTGAGGAATTGTATGGAAAGATTGACTTCACCATTTGGATTTCCTAGCCTCACAAAGGAAATGGTTGCTCCCCCCCACCTTCATAAATACATTCACACAACCATGAAGATGACACTCTTAAATCAGATATAATGTGATAAGCCAAATAATATAAAATACAAAACTATTGCCACTCTATGAGGATAACAGAGACACTTAAATTGTATATAAATAAACATTCATTCTTCTGATAAACTGCAATGACTAAATCTGACTATTTTCCCCTTCTCAGGATCTCTGTCAGCCATCTAATTAATGTTGGATGCCCATTACTTCTGGGTGCAGGCTGTGGATCTTCCATTATGCCTTATATTATACGTGGACTTTTTCAAATGGGCAAAAAGGACTGGAGCATAGTGTGATGCTCCTGTAGTGTCATGCGATGTGGCAAAGATTTTCAGACAATGTCATGTTGGGATAATCTTGCATTTATCCCGTGAATAAATAGGAGTTTTCCAGCCACTTTTCATTCACAGCAAAGTCTTGTAAATGAAAAGCGGCTGGAAAAATCCTCTTTATTCATGAGATAATAGCAGGATTATCACAATGTTGTATGACATTGTATGAAAATCTTTGCCAAATTGTGCGACATTGATGGGAGCATCCCACTATGCTCCCGTCCTTTTTGCCCGTCAGAAAAAGTCCTGTGTTATATTGATTCAAAACATTGGTCATAGAGCTCAGTATTATTCATGTTGACTGTCAGTGGCTATCTAGGTTCTTAGACTAAAAAATTTCTCTACAATATTTGGTGATATTAAGAAGCTTCTAAAGGTGTGGTCTGAATATGTATTGAGTTATTCACTTCACTTGGGCCTGTTACAGACAACCAAAATAAAGCTGCTTCGAGTCACTTTGGAGGTATGGTATTTCAATGATACATGCGTCCTAAGAGTCCAAAGACCGCACCAAAGCCACACTCCAGTCCTAAAGACTGGAGTGCAGCTTTGGTGAAGGACTACTGAATTCAGCAGGATCTACTTGCCAGCAAATATGCATAAGAATGAGCTAGGGGTCCAGTCATTTAAATGCTATATATATATTCCATTTGTACTGCTTTGTATATTCAGGTTTAGTTGTGGCATCAGTTATGTACAGATGCCTTTCAATGATTTTTAATGCATTTATGATCTAAGACTGTAGCCCTCCTCTTTGCATTGCTGTGCTTTACAACATTTTATTTTTGCATTTTTTTTAAAATCATGTGCAAGGTACATGAGTGTAACATGGAACAGAATCAAAATTTCATTCTTCGCAGAATAAAATTGCCTACAGTTGGGTTTCTGACTGAACTGCAAAGTTGTTTTAATAACATTCTAGTGGAAATGGAGCGTTCTGGCCAAATACCTTCAAAATCCAATAAAGCAGATGACTGGAAGCTGTAATGGAACTGATGTTGTAAAATGTCTTTGTTTTTTGAATGTGACCATGTTTTGGGTTACTGGGGGGGAAACAAGCAATGTATAATCAGCATAGCTTTTGACAAGGGTATTGGAATCCATCTGGTTTATGGAGTCCTCTTCCCATCTCCTCTGTTCTTTCCCCGTTTGCCTAAGATGATGAAATTGTAATGCTAGAGTTTAGCTCCTGGCTTTCTGCAATAGCAAATTGTCAGCAAGGATTTTGACAATGCAGTTCAGGGTGTAAGTTTGTGAAAGAGAAATGCATTACAGGAAAGGTCCATGCAGTGGTAGACAGCAGCTAGAAATGAGGGGAACTTTACGTTTTATCAAAGAAGTGCCACAGTCAGTTGTTTCCAAGTCAGCAGCTTGATATGCCACTTCTAAAAGGCACTGGACACCTTGAAATGTGTGAAACTGAAATGTGAGAGGATGATATTATTCAAAGCAAGTTAACAAGGCCCCTATAAACTGACCTGGATTTACCATCAGCATGAACTGTAAAGGGCATTTTAAATGGTTTAAAAATCATTGCATGGTATTTGATTTCTAAACAGTCAATCTTCCACAGGTTTGTTTAGTTTGGTGCTTTTTAAAAATTATTTAAATAAGCTTCTCCAACATTGGGGGAATTTGTTCTCTCACTGTGCTTCATTAGTGGAGCTTACCACCACAAAGGCTGGCTGTATTGAGAAAGATTGCACCATTATCAAATAATTAGGAATGCCTTAGCAGGTGCACACACTTACCTTTGTAATTAAATCCTTGTTAAAACACTGAATTTCAGAGACTTTAAATGGCTCCTCAATCCCAGAGGGTGTAGCCCAGAAAGTTATTCTATAAGGCAGAGATCATTTGGGAGCAACAATATTAAGCGGAGAATCTTCTCTTCTTCACAAGATATGTATAAAGCACAGATGAAAGAAAAATAGCAGTGGCCAATGTGTAACAAACTGCAACTATGTAACAGACCTGAATGGGATCAGAAGATGCACCTTCCTCTCTGTTTAAATGTTAATCAGCTGAGCATGTGTCATATAGTTGCTCTGAACTGATCACAGCACTGAAAATTGGTTGAAAGGCTCTTGAATTGTTGTATAGATGGCAAATATTTTAATGTGCATGCATATCTATATTCATTTCTTGGTTCTCTTGTCAGTCCTGGAGTTGATGTTCCTATTTGAGTGCTACAAAAAAATTATTTTTAATATACCATGTCTAATTAGTAAAGAGCTGTCTAGCATCTATTGGCTTCAAGCCTGCACAGTAAGGAAGCTAGGGAAAAAAACCCATTTATTTCAATGAGATATAACAATTAATGTAACTATGTGCTGTACTAAATTCAGTCCTTGACCTCCTGTTATTCCAGTTTTATGTGTAGGGAATTTAGGCAGCAGCTACTTCATGTGTTATCTGTTTTTCCTACCTGGGAAGCACTCTGGAATAGGAAATAACATTCAGTCATCTATTAACTGGCTCATGGTTTATAATTCCATGCACTTCTAGGAAAATGCATAAATAGGAGCAACATCTGATGATCTGCATGTGATTGTATGTAATTTTCTACATGAAAATTAATTTTGATTAAAATTTTTTTAAAAAGTAGTACATGAAGTTAGATGTGGTGATTTCTCCATGGCAAGAGGATGCTAATCTTCCACATTCAGGTCTCATTCTTTGTCCACTTTTGTTCCTTACAGTGTTGTAAAAGTCACTTTTTTAGACTAAAAAGATGCTAATCCAAGCTCTTGTCTTGCTGAGAATAATCTGTTACGTAGTGTAAAGCTTTGACTATACAAGTCCTCTTGATGTTCATGACTTTTATATGAAAAATCATGAGCCCTGTCTAAGTACCAGGATGACTATGAAACTGCAATAGAAACAGCATTTTTGCTCTAGAAACACAACTTTAAAAATACTGCAGCAATATTGAGAGGAGGGCGAAGGAAAAGAAGTGTTTTGGAAATTTACAATATAGATTGTAGCAGTTGCACTACTTCAGCATAGTTAGAATATTCTCTGTAATGTTTGAAAACAATCCAGGCCTGGATTATAATTTGAAAAGCAAAGGTGCTAAATTCATGAAGACAGGATATTGCATTTTTAGCAACAACATGTTTTGATATTCTTCAAATGCAGTATGTTCTTCAACAGCAGTTGCTAACCTTCATACACATCCAGCTTTAAATCTTATACATCAGTGGTTCTCAAATGGTGAAGAGCTGCTCAAGGGGGGCATGAGACTTGGAGGCCCTGATCCCACCTCTTCTTCCCCTATATATAACATTTAGACATGTATTGAGTTAAATATTAAATGTATTTAAATAAATATGTTCTAATTTGAACCATGTTATTTCCTTATAAAATGTTAAAATATGAATACACATGAATGTACAAATAAAAATATACAAACTAAACAAACAAAATATTTTTGTTTGTATATTACATTGAGTGTGTGTGTTTGTGTGTGTAATGTCCACATGTAGATGTAAAGGGTGTCATAAGGGTAAAAAGTTTGAGAACCACTGTTATACATCATGCAATCTGGTACGTGTCTATCAAACAAAACTCTGCTGATAAACTTCAGTGAAGACATATCTCCCCAGTGAGCTACAACGACCATGAAGTACTTGCTCTAAGAAGAAAGGATCCCCCCTCCCATCTAAAATAACAGTACATGCAGTTCTTATTGCTTTTCTTACCACCGATCATTACAGACCTACAGTTTAAGGAACCTGATGTATTATATAAAGAAGTAAAATCAAGAGCAAACAAAATTTGGGGAGAATATTTTCAATCTCAGGGTTTTTTGTATCAAATGTATCAAAATCCTAAAATGGGGTGGTCGTCTGTTCTCAGAACTTTGATGAGATGGAAGCCTGTTTCTGGAATGCGATTTTTAGACAAATTGAGTTAGTCTTCGAAAATCAATTTAGACAAATCTGCAGCAATGTGAGGAGAAGTATGCACCAGTTCTCTACATAATTTGAATAAATGGGACCTGAGATGGCTCCTGAGAGCAGCACTGACAGCCAAAAGAATTATGCTGATGGACTGGCAAAGAAAAATCATGCCATGAGTTGATTTATGGCCTATTGCCCTTCTGGATATAACTAAGTGGGAGAGAACTCCCTTTATTTGTACTAATAAAATGGACATCAGTTCTCTCATACAAGAATAATTTCAGAGGTAGTGGTGTGAATAGCTGGTACCCTGGATGATCTTTTTCACACTTGCCTATCAGATGTGCCCTTGTGGTTGTCTGTTTATGGTTGATATTAAACTAAACTATCAAATGGTCAAAAAAAGAGGAACTGTTGCTGTATTGCTTTATATTTTTTCCTCCAAATTAGTCTTCATTATCTTCATTTGCAACCCTACATTGCTGATCAAGAAAATGTTTACATCTGTTTTCCATAACTGTTGTAACATCTGGATTATATGGTTTTCTGCACAAATATCTACAGGCATTTTGTATCCACTGAAAATGTTTTACCAACTGGAAACATTGTAAGAGAAGCAAACCTGCCAATATCAGTGCTATATGCAGTAGTGCCATATGCAGATAGATAGTTGAGTTTCTGATCTTCATATCTGCTTTTGTATTGAGGTCATTAAAAATATATCCCTAGAATATGCTTCTCTTCTGCCTCCTTTCACCAAAGCAAATCCATCTGTGAAATGCAGCAGTTTTATTAACATACACTTATTGCCTTAGATCTTCTTCATGGGAGACAGGTTTTACCCAAATAAATAAATACGTGGCTGGGTGGGTCAAGTTTAGGTAAAGTTGACAAAGCAATGTCCCCCCCCCCCCAAAAAAAAAGTTCCCTGGGGCCACGTTCTGCTTCCCTAGAGGTACAAGGCTCATCCCAGAGATTTCTCTGCCTTCTAACTGAATGACATAATTAAGAACCACTTTTTGTTAAATTGTTCCCAATCCAACATGTAAGATGGATTTATAAAAGGAATGGGCTAAATGCAGCCACCTCACAACCCAAGGTTGTTTTTTGGACCTTGCTATGGTGGGAGGGGGGGGGGGAGGGAACATGAAGGCGTTGTTCTTCCACATGAAAATTGGCCCCTCACATGAAGCTTTCCTTCAGCCAAATTTCTCCTGTTGCAGAGAATGAGATACTGAAAACCACTCAAACCTAGAGCTCATATTTGCTGTGTTTACATTGTCTTGTTAATTTTGTGTGCCCCCCTACTCAACTGAGCTTGCCTCTAAAGAAGTAAATTTAAGTCTATGAAAACTCATGCTACCAGCTTCTTTCTCTCAGTTACTCTCAAAAGTGCTACAAGATCCCTTTGCACATTGATTTTCTAGACTAATGGAGCTATGTCTCTGAAATGTTAAGTTACTTCAATGCCAAAATGGGGGGCGGGACTGAAGGAAAATTTCATTTGGAGGACAGAATTTTTATGGGGACCCATAGCTACAGCTGTTCCTCAACTTCTCCTTATCCCTTGAACTGATGCCCCTTTCTTTCCAAAATTAAAGGGAAGAATTTCCTTCCTAGAATGCCCCAGGAACAACCAATTTAAACTGGTTGCAGAGAGGGGAGGGGACTGATTGCACTACTTAACACTGAAATCATATTCATTTTTCAAAATCAGAACAGGATTTCTAGCCACTTCTGGTTGGGGAGAGTTGGTATTTTGGACCAACTATGTGGCTCTTGAAGAGTCTGCGAGGTAGAATATTGGCTTCCAGGCGCATCAAAGTTTCCCAGTGATCATATGTAGGTATCTTCTCTTGTGTCAGGTGTCTGGTTTGATGTCTCTGTTTAGTGTGCAATTTGGTATCAACATCCTTGAGATGGGCTTGTTATCTTTCAGGCATTTGGAAGCCATGGGAATTTGCCACTTGCATGCTTTTTTTCAGTTTTTTTAATTATTGTACAATGTTTCCTTGCCATTGATGTAGCTAGTTTAATATTGGTGCAGTACAAATCACCCCAAAGGGTTGGCCTGCTGGCGGCCTATTTCCCTCCAGAGGGAAGCCACAGTCACCAAAACATGCGGCTTCCCTCCAGAGTAAAAAGAACTCGGTATTTTCAGGTTCTTTTTCCGGTGCCAGAGTGATGTTGTGAGTGTGCCACTGGCACACTTGCAATGTAAGCGATTTGAGGCAATGTGCGGACGCTGTGCGGTGCTTATGTCGCAATGGCAGTGGCCGTGTACACGGGACGCTGCCATTAATATTCCGCCATTCTGTACTAGGGTTTGGGACCGTGTGGTTGGTGCACAGTCCCTAACCCTAGTATTGCCAGGAGCACGCCGCTTTATGGTGGTGTGTACCAGCCCTATGTTTACTTTAACTCATAACAACTCTTCAAGGTGGGAGTCTTTTTATTGGAGATGCCGTGGACTATATCAGAGATCCGCTTCATGCAATGCATGCCTGTTGTATCACAGAGATAACATTCCCCATTATGCCTTCATCAGCAAAATTTAAAATACAACTTCTTCCCCATTCCCTGAACAAACCATATTGAATGAGGAAGAGACAGCAATAGAAAAGTTGATGTTCTCCAGTTTTTTGTTATTTTTTTTAAAAAATGGAAGACACTAATAAAATATAGAGAAAACCAGCATTGGACTATGACCCTGGAGACCAAGGTTTGAATTCCAGCTTGGCCATGTATACCCACTGGGCGACCCTGGGCAAGTCACACACAGCCTCAGAGGATAGCAATGACAAACCTCCTCTGAAGAAACTTGCCAAGAAAACCCCATGATAGGGTCACCTTAGCGTCTTCATAAGCCAGAAATGACTTGAAGGCACACAATGACAACAACAATAAAATATGGAGATTTGCTGAGGAATAAAAATCTTTCAGTGTAATTTTTGTGGTGCATTTGCCTAATAGATTGGAAGCATGCTCTCTAAAACTGTAGGGTAAAATATATGAACCTAATTTGGAATGGTCAGTATGTCAACATTACTCTGAGTAAGCAAAAGAATTATGGTTGGGAGAAGGCAGGGGACAGAAGACAATTAGATTCCCCCATTTTATTTTTAGTAAACAGATCCAAGAATTAGAATAGAATAGAATCTAATGGAATAGAATTATATATATATAATGTATTATTGGAACTGGAATTCTACTAAAGTTCATCTGCACAACCCTTGAGACCACCTTGAAGACGTCCTCTGTAAAGACATATATTACAGCATACAAAGGACATACAAAGCCTAAGCTACTAGCATTGCAAACAGAAACAGATTGTCCCATTTGTTTTAAATTCCAGATAGAATATCATTGCTAGGAAGCTAAAATGGACAGAGAATTTCAGGAAGTCTACTGGGAAAACTGACATTCTCTTTATCCAACAGTCCCTTATCAAAAACTGCTTTTAAAATTCCTTTAGTCTGAAAAGAGTTTTTCTATGTCACATAAGATGCAGTTGTTATGAGATCCTAAATCTAGTGTTTTCTTGGGCATATGGAATAAATCACTTGCTTTTTTGGTTCCAGGGCATAATTTCAGGGCAAAAGTAAAGAGCATAACAGCTTTCAATGGCATGTATGCACACTCTTTGCCTGGGAATCTCTGGATGTGTTGAACTACAGTGTCCATCATCACCAGCTTGTATGATCTGCTAATTGAGGCAAGATGGAAATTGTAGTCCATACATCTGAAGGGCTTCAGGTTGAGAAAGACTGGCCTAAACATTTACTGTAGTTTTCTAATTTTATGGTACTTTAAGCAGGTAGAATAAAACTGAACTAAATGTGGAATGTTTTAATTGTAAGTAATAACCATGAACAAATGTGACTACTTTAGCACTGTACCTTTAATAAGAACAAAGAGGATTAAATTATTCTAACTGATTTACCATTGTGTGCAGTATAGCATATACACACACACCAAAACCAAAGCAACTCTTCTGCCTGCCAAAGTCAAACTGGTGAAGAGCTCCATGGTCATTGAGTTGCCAGATGTCTGGCTGTGCAACTCCCTGGCACTAAACTGAATGCAGCGACTGATCTATGGATAGGATGTATTAATGTTATAGTTACCATCTGACAACTGTTTAGTGGCCATAGCCCAGTTCCCTAGGAGCCAGGTGTTCACATCACACACACACACACACACACACACAACCCACATAACACACTAACACAACTGATACTGCTAGTTCGTGAGAGAGCAGAGAGAACAGGACTGCTTTAACACAGAGAAAGAACCACAGCCTTGTTCTAAGAAAGAATTCCTTCTGCCAAATGTTTTCAAGGCCCATTGGAAATATAGGGTCAGAAATATATGTCTCTGCTGGTTATCAATATGGTTCTCAAAGTGAAACTTATAAACCTCATAAAGACTACAGAAGCACCCTTGGGACTCCACACAGCATGGTGAGCGACTGATCTGTTCCACTGCTTCCACACTCATCCCATGCTTTACTAGTCAAGTGTAGTGAAATGGTTTAGGGATTAGTCAGGCTGTGGGAGCTGAGGTCAATGGATAGGGAGAAAACAATTCATGTGCTTACTAAGGTGCTCTGAATACATATGTACCCAGCCAAACATGCTTTCCAGTATTCTGTAGAAAAATATATATCAATTGAAAATTAAATGAAATAAACATGTTTTTTAAATCAGATAAATCAGCAAGTCAGTTCCTCAGACTCTGATGACTTGTCTAAGAACTTATGAAATATTGGTCTCAGCATGTTATTGGTTATGTATGTGTTTATTTTACTGACTATGGCAAGTAAGAGCCTACTTATCCACTAAACCCCCTCATGCTTTTAAATCTCAGGATAAGAGGGAACTGAACTTCAAAGTAGGGACCAGAAAGCCCCATTCATGCACACACTGCAGTTGGGAATATTAGCTACAAAATAAAGGTACAGTTCAGTGTGAACACATATTTGAACTGAATCATATAATGGTGCCATTAGAGGGGATGTTTAGGGGGCAGTGTTCAAAAGGAGCAAGAAGGCCTCCAAATGCTACAGAGCTTCTTTACCATAAGTATGGCAGATAATACACAATACAATGTCGAACCAGCATGGTGTAATGGTTTGAGCATTGGACTATGATTCTAGAGACCAAAGTTCAAATCCCGGCTTTGCCATGAAAACCCACTGGGTGACCATGGGAAGTCAAACTCTCTCGGCCTCAAAAGAATGGCAATGGCAACTCCCCTCTGAGGAAGCATGCCTAGAAAACCCCATGATAGGTTCCCCCTTAGGGTCAGCATAAATTGGAAATGACTTGAAGGCACACAACAAGAACAATGTGGAAGAGAAAGGACATAAGACAATGACATCTAAAATTATCCAACTGTATTGCTGGATCCAAGCAGAGGGTTGTTTACATAGCACTTCTGCATCATCTAGCACCTGAATTGTGTTGGATCAAATCAAAGGCATTGTTTTCTCACAGTGACTATTAGCCAGGTCAGGTCTATACCAGTAAAATTTCAGTGCCAAAACCTGACATGTAGGGACAACCCCTTTTGATGTCAGGGTTGGCAGGTCATCACCAAGGCCTGCCAACCATAACATCATGGAGCCGCCCTAATAATGTCATTAAGCATGATACCTTGAGGATAAACCACACTTGTACATAGTATGCCATATGTGTGCTCTAAATGTATGTATATCATTTTTGAATAGAGTGCAAGAGGCTGTTCTCCAGCCTCTTTGCCCCATGAATACCTCCATACAGCAGCCAAGGAGAAGAAGGAGGGAGGCAGATGAACTTACTACAGGAACAACCTCACTGTCCCTCTGCAGTTTATATGAATATAGGTGGGCAGACGAAGCACATTACCATTGTTCTGTCCCACATTTCTCTTACAAATTTCAGAGAGCTAAAATGAATCTGTAGCTGCTCAGTGACCTCTCCTCTCTATTTCCACATCTGTTTAATGGCTGAGCCAGTGGTCACTGTGGCTGCTGGGGAGGGGGGCAGGAAGCAAACAAGAACCAAACTATGTGCAATGAGCAGTTATACTTTGTGCATTCCAGCTAGGGTCTTGGCCAAGTTGCCCACGTGAAAAAGTACAGAGTTCCCAATTGGACATCGAATCTCTATGTATGCAGGTTCTATTCAAACATTTAAACCAAGATGAGGAGGTTGGAAGCAGGATTAGAGAGTACAGTGGTGCCTCGGGTTACGAAATTAATTCGTTCCGTGGCACCGTTCGTAACCTGAAAAGCCTTCGTAAGCCGAATTGCCATAGGCGCTAATGGGGAAAAGCCGCGATTCCGTGCGAAAAAGCCGAAAAAAGCACCAAAAGTTTTTTCGTAACCCGAAAAAACATTCGTAACCCGGAACAATGTTTTCCTATGGGATTTTTTCGTATCCCGAAAATTTCGTAACCTGGGTATTTCGTATCCCGAGGTACCACTGTATGACTCCATTTCCATCCTGTTCAGTCACTCTGATTCTATGAAGATTACCACACTGGGGAAAAAACGTTCCTGAATGAGTTCTCACGGGCATGAGCCCAAAATGTGATGGGAATCCAATGTGTCCCAGAATGCTAGTTTACCGCACGGCGGAATGCCGCCGTCACAGCCGGGCGTTCCCACCGGGTTCCCAATGTGTTCCAGGAGGCGCCATTCTGGGAACGCTTTCAAAAGCGTTCCCAGAAATGGGCCTCCTGGAACACATTGGGAACACATTGGGAACACCCGGCGGTGATGGCAGCGTTCCGCCGTGCGGTAAACGAGCATTCTGGGACCCATCGGGTTCCCATCACGTTTCGGGCTCATGCCCGTGAGAACACATTGGGGAACGTTTTTTCCCCAGTGCGATATTCTCCTATGTATAAAAAAGCTGAAGAGCTTGTGAAACACCAAGGTAGATTGCTTTATGATGTTTATATTAACACAGACATGCAAAACCAGGAAGCCTCCAGTAGGACCCACTATATGAAAGAGACACATCACAACATGCCACAAGATGATGTTTTATTATTTAAAATCTCAACAATTATTTTACATGATCAGAAAACATTTCAGATTCATGAAAACATTTTTCATAATTCATAAAAAGATGCATTATGGAAAAAAGGAAAATAGTTCAAGTGGCTTTTTGGATTTTCTTTGTATCTGTTAATGTTTTCTGAACCCTGACCAAGAAGATCAGATAAACTAACATGCATGCATGTTAATTCTGTATTTTCATTCATTAAAAACTCATGAGAATTGCACTTATAAAAATATCAAAATAAAGAAAGGCTTCTCATCTAGGCAAAGAGCATTCAGGCTGTCTAATACTGAGGGATGCATACTGTGCTGTAAATGTTTTGCAGATCAGGCTGGAAAAAAAGGAGTCATTTATTAATAAAGAAATCAATTAACATTCCCTCTTCATCTTAAACCTCTGTGTTATGAAGGACCACACTATTATCATCTAATTTGGTTCACATTTTCAAAAATAAGAAAAGATAATATTGTTACATCATTTTTATGTCAGCTAGCAAAAATCATCCAGCATCCTGCTAAATGCTTCTGAATATTACATATGATAATCATATTACATATGATAAATGGGAATGAAATGACAGCAATTGCAATAACATAAGAATTTAAGAACAGAAGAAGAGCCATAGTGGCCAACCAAATGCCTTTGGAAAGTATACAAGGATATAAATGCAACAAGACTTGTGCTCCCAGCAACTAGCATTTAGAGGTACAGGACTCATAACTAATACCTGTTTATAGCCTTACTCTCTGTGAATTGCTCTTCCTGTTAAAGCAATCTCAGATTGTAGCCACCACCATGTGTAGCAAAAAACAGGCAAGGAGATGATAAGGGATGCAAAATGAAGGTTTGTTTTAGAGGATCATAACACTAATATTATTGAAAAAGTACTGAAATACCTCAGAAGCAAATAACCAGCCAGGAAGGTAGCTGAACACAGAGAAAAGGTGGTGTATAAATAGAATGAATGATTGTTTGATTGGACCACTAGATAACAAAGCATTCCAAAAGAGGATGAGATTTTATAGAATAGGTATACATTACAGTATTTGCATTTGTACTGTAGAAGATATAGGGTAAACGTCTGTGATTGAACTGGCATTTTCAAGAAGGCAAATAGCAATGTTCTAGATCTAGACATTACCAACAAATTGGGGAAGGGGGGTGAGAGAGTCTTGATGGTATCCACATAAATGTTCTCAGGGAGGTCCCGTATGAAATTGCAAGTCATCTAACCAAATGCCTTCCTAAAAGTGCTATCTCACCAGTTGAAGACTAGAGAGTGGCAATGTAAAATGCCAATTTTTAAAAGGGATCTGAAGGCAAGGGTGAGTATCCAAAAAATTACAGACTTGTTAACATCTGTTCCAGATACACTGGTGGAAAGGATTAATAAAAACAAAATCAATCATATATAAGGACATGTCTTGCTGATAAAGAATCAATATGGCTTCTGTAAAGGTAAGTCCTGAGTCACTAACCTTTGAGAGTTCTTTGAGTGAAGAACAGAGGATCGAACAGATATTATTGGGACTTTAAAAAGCTTTTGACAATTTCCCACCTGAGCAAAGTTAGCAGTCATAGGATGAAATATGAGGTTCTCTTATGGATTACTACCTGGTTAAAGGACAAATAAAAATATGAATAAATAGCTAGTTCCAGAAAGAAAAGGAGAACTATATATACAGTAGTAGTATCCACCAATGATCTGTATTGGGACCAAAGGTTCATAACTTTCTTCGTAAATGATCTAGATCTAGAAGTGAATGATAATTGCTGTTGTCACAAAATTATTTAAGCTACTTAAAACAAACAAACAAGTTAGTAAAGAACCCCAAAAAGGTCTCTTCAAACTGGGGATGTGGACATTAAATTGGCAAACTCAGTTCAATTTAATTAGATGTGATGCAACAGCTTAAAAATCCAATGCTATTCTATGCTGTGTCAATAGACATATAGTGTCTAAACTGAAGGAAGTAATAGTACCACTCTATTAGGCTTTGGTCAGACCTCACCTAGAATACTGTGTCCAGTTCTGGGCATCACAATTCAAAAAGGGTATTGAGAGGAGGACTAAAATGGTGAAAAATCTGGAAACCATGTCCTATGAGGAGTAGCCTAGGGAGCGGGGTATGCTTAGCCTGAAGAAGATAAGGTTAAGAGGTGATAGCCCTGTTTAAATATTTGAAGGGGTATCTTATTGAGGATAGAGCAAGCATGATTTTCTGCTGCTCCAGAGAATAGGACACAGAGCAATGAATGCAAACTACAGGAAAAGAGATTCCACCTAAATATTAGGAAGAATTTTCTAACAATAAGAGCTGTTTAATAGTGGAACACACTCCCTCATAGTGTGAAGAAGTCTCCTTCTTTGGAGGTTTTTAAAGAGGTTGGATGACCATCTCTAGGGGTATTTATGATTGTGTATTCATGCATAGTGACATGGTTGGACTTGAGGGCCCTTGAGGTCTTCTCCAACTCTTTGATTCTATTGTTCTAAGTGAGACATATTGAGACTAGCATTCCTAACTTCACAAAATTGAGTATGGTATCTAAGTTTGCAGTGACTGATCAGGAAAGATATTTGGTAGTAGATAGTGTGATGAAAATACAGATCCAATGTGCACCTGCTGAGAAATATACAATTTCCACATTACAGATCATTAGAGAAGGAATGAAATAATAGCTGCCAGTATCACAATGTGTTAGAAATCTATAGTGCATCAACAATAATTAATCAGAACAGAGACTGCACACCACATAATCTTTCAAAAAATCAGAAAAAATAGTACTCAGAAGGGTAGCTATATAGGAACTAGACAAGATCCTGAAATGTAAAAATACATCACTATGGCGGGGTACATACCACCACTTTGCGGTGCTCTGCCGCCGCCGCCGGTAGGTCCGCGGGGGAGCCGGAGCCTCCACACGGCGCGACTCCCGCGCGGACCGAAAAAGACGCTCCAAAATGGAGCTTCTTTTTCCGTCGCATTTGCGACGTAGCGAGGCGCCAGGGGCGCACTCGCTACGTCACAAAGGACGCGACCCGTACGGACGCTCAGCGTCCGATACGCAAAGATGGCGCCGGCCATGTAGAAGGGCCGGCACCATCTTGTACGGACGGAGTCCGTACTAGGCCCAGGGGCGTCTATAAGAGACGCCCCTTTTTTAAAATAGGACGTCCTCCGGACGTCCCAAATGCCAGTGCAGAAAGCACCTAAATGTCCAACTTAGAATTCCATGCCAATGTATTTCCCATTTCTATGTATGGTTGTGAAAGGTGGACAGTGAAGAAAGCTGATAGGAAGAAAATCAATTTAATTAAAATGCTTTGCTGGAGAAGAGTTCTCCGGATATCAGTGACTACAAATTGATCAATAAATGGATCCTAGAGCAAACCATGCCTGACTTCTTCCTGGAAACCAAGATGACTAAACTGAAACTGTCCTACTTTGATCATATCATGAGAAGACAGAACTTACTAGAAAAAACAATAATACTTGGTAATGTAGAAGGCAGTAGGAAAAGAGGAAGACCACATTTCAGATGGATAGACTCAATCAAGGAAGCCACAGTCCTGATTCTGTAAGACCTGATCAGGGCTATTGACCACAGGGTGTCTTGGCGGTCTCTCGTTCATAGGGTCATCATAAATTGAAGACGATGTGATGGAAGTTAAAAACAACACAGTAATTGCCACTTAAAGTGGGTTTGTCAGATAAAGATTGGTCTGATGCATCATCCAAAATTTCTTTTAGATTTCTGTCTCCATAACAGGAGGCATCTAGTGAAGTGTTCTGCTCTGAATGCATTCTGCTTTAATCTGAATAAAATTATCATGAGACATGGTGTAGTGAGCTAACTAAAGCAAGGCATTTGTGCTTCCTCTGACAACCTTTAGTGCATGTTTGTATGTGATATGTTAAAGCACATGTCAAAAGAAAAACCATCTGCTTCATATGTGGTTGAAGACCCATAGTTGTCTGAGTGAAACAGTCATTTAATTGTGTTGTACTTTCCTGTTAATCATAAGGTCCAATCCTGAATAGTTAAAGCTCTAAGGAAAAAGTAGCACATACTCAAGCAATTCTAAACTGGCCATTATCATCCATTCAGGACTATAGATATCTTGTTTACACTTCATTATATTTTGAATAACTTTATTGATTTTTGAATAGCTTTAGCAGGCACAGCATAATTATACCTAACAATGAAAATCCTGTATGTTAAAAAAATTCAATTTGTTAAGAGACACTGAACATTTTGTAAGCTGCATCAGGAAAAAAAATGAAATGAGACTGTGAAGTGCTGTTCAGCATTGAGATTTCTCAATCCTAGTTCGATATATTCAGAGGTTAGAAATAGCATGAGAAATTCTGCCCTCTCACTCTTTCCCATCCTCAGCTCTAGAGGATGAAAGATGAAGAGACAGGAGTCAAAGGTATTTCTTCAAACAAAAGCACTTATATGGGAAACAGCAATAGACCAGAAGATGCTAGTTGTCTGTTAGCTTTGTTTGAAAAACATCATTAACATTAATTTTGACAAGTAGCCTGTCCTCGGGGAGTCTGAGCTTTATTCACAACCCTTTACTTATGCAAGTAATCCTTATTTATAGGAAGACTCCTTGATTGTTAGGATTTGCCTAATCCTGAGGAAAAAAATGTATATTTGAAGGGGATGATTTATTTAAGATTAAGAAAAACAAAAGGAAACAAAAAGCTGATCTAATATGAGACTATTGTTAGATGAATTCTTACACTAAATAGGCTGCAGAGAATAGTCTGAGACAAAACATGCCTTGCCCAACTACCAACTTTCAGTTTTCTTGTATCTATTGTTATTTCAAAGGTCATCAGGTGACCATGAGCTTGAGTATTATGGATGAGGAAGGAAAAAGATCTCTCTTCATTTTTTTCCATGTCATGTATATATTTATACACCTGCCTCATATATTCCCTTGGTCATCATTTCCATGGTCAAGAAAGCTCCAAAATTAAGCCTTCCTTTCTGCATATGTGGATGGCTCCATGGTGTGTTTATTTTGCCTGCCATTTTCTATGCCTTTTCCAAGTTGATCACATCTTTTGGGGGGATGGGATAATGAGAATAATGTAATTGTACTTTATTGTGGATGGGAGGGTTTGGGATACAACTATGAGAAGTTGCTATTATATTTTACTTTTATTGTTTTTATTGTTAGCTGCTTCAATCTGTCTGGAGAAGCAGAATAAAAATTATTATTATTATTATTATTATTATTATTATTATTATTAACTATATACCATATTCCAGAAGCAGTTAATATTTGTTTAAGGTATTGTAATTTCTATAACAACAACAACAATAACAACAATATAGGTTGCCTTATTTACAAATTTTTGCCTAACACTCTCTAGCATGAGAGTTCCCTTTTGTCACCATGATTATATTCCAGATTAATATTTTTACTACCATGACTTTAGTAGTTTTCTGGCTAGGTCTCTGCTCTTAATGCCCATCATCCTGAGGAAGCGACTGGAGACTCTTTTGTGTGGCAGTGTGTCCATGAAGCCCTAGCTCTGTGATCCCTTAGCTCAAGATCTTCTCGCCTCATGGATTATCCTTGTCATTGGAGCTCTGTCTAGATTCTAAAGTAAAAACTGCTGTCAAGAAGAAGCAGTACCAGAATGAAAATCTAGTGATGAAAGCAAGCGATGTGGAGACCAAGAATCCTGCCACAGGGAGCTGCTGTCAGACAGAAGCATTACCATTGGTTGCCACATATCAGCCACATTCTGCACAATATCATTTTCTCATTCTCCTATGATTTTCTCTATGCCTGGAAGATGCTAGAGAGCAGGATCTGTGAAAGATTGTTCTTTTTTCTCAGTTATATTTTGAAAACAGCATTGTTTACTTTGCTTGCACATTACTAACTGGTGCTAACCGCCCCCGCCCCCCACTTCAGTCTCACTCTCAGTTTTGTCCATCTTTCATTCTTTGATTTGTCTACTATAAACTATAATTCATCTGGACAGGGAGGGAAAAACTCAAAATTTGTTTCTTCTGTATCAACTCGCATATTGTAGCCCTAAACAAACATGAAAGAGGAGGAGATGGAAAATGGACTGTAACCAGCCTGTTAGCATGGGGAAGGGGGCTTCAAGTCACTTCTCCACTTATGAAACCCCTCAAATTCATAGGGTTGCCTTATGTTAATAAAAATGAATTTAAGGAATCCTGCCACACTAACCATAAGTATGTTTTATTCACCACACTACAGATGCAAACGTGTTGTATGTGCCACCTAAGAGGACAACTCTGACATCACATATGTAAGCTGTCTTTGATGATTCGGGGAAGGAATAGCTTGCTATAGCCGTCTCTTCCTTCCTTGGGGGCCTACCTAAATTTAAGTCACTCTCTCTATATATATATTGCTTATTGTTACCTTTCTTTTTTTTCCCTTTCCCTTTTTTTTTTTAAACAGGTCAGACTGCATTTTCATATTCCCTTCCTTGGCTACTCTTGTCAGCTCTGAGCCAGAATCAAAATACATTGCTACTCTGGGTTTTGTAGAATGATAAGCAGATTAATCTCAGGTTTTCAGTAATGCAAAAGGCAATGAAAAATGTCTTTGTTTAACATATTTTCCTCCCACCAGTGCATTAGTGCAAATAGTACTCTTCTATGAGCAACTGCTACGTTTCCTGCTGCTCTTTTTTCCCCACTTACTCTCGCCCTTTTATAAATGATAGATGCCACATCTTGTAGGGCAGCAGCTCTGTTCTACAGCAGGCAAGATAACGGAGGAAAGTGAAAGAATACTTAATGGTATATTCCCATGAGTGAGAGATGACAGCGTATCTCTCAGGTGGCTAAGCAAAGTGGAGCCACAAGTAGGTCAAGTAAGCACCAAAAGTGCTATTCTCTTTTCCATCCTCCCTAAGGGACCCACTTCCTTCCATTTGATATATATTTATTTAACATATCTCTGAAAATAATGATGCACAGTTGTACCTTTTTGCTATATTGTCTTTTGTAATATCAAGCGATAGTTAAAATCATTTCTTCTGTGAATTATGCTTGATTCCCACCCACCCCCCAGGAATAATAGAACTACTTCAGCTAAAGCTCTTATGCTATAATTAATTTATTCTCCCAAAAGATGGTCTCAGTAATACATGATGCTTCAAGGCTTTGCTTCCAACTAAGCATTCAACTTGAAGTGTTCACTTGATTATATGTGATCATAGATCTTCTGAGAGGAACTACAGACACAAAGTTCTACATCAGTGGCCTCTTTATGCCCTGTGAAGGACTCTTCCAGTGAAGATGAGTTTCAGCTCTCAGAATATGAAGGGATAGCTAAGGAGAATACCCCAGCAGACCCAAGATGATTGGAAGTACAGAGGGTTGCACCCCTAGATAGAGGCACCTTAGTTCTGAAGAGAAGGCTGGCCTTCTTCCCAGTCTACAAGACTAATACCACCTAAAGGCATATTCTTCACTTGAGGCTACTAAATGCCCAGCTGCAAAGGATACAGGGCTTACCAAATCAAGGGTTTCATTAGGAGTAGAGGATCTTCTTGAGTGAAGTCTGTTCCTTCCAAGGAGACATGCCTACAGCTGAGGTCTGAGTAGGAGCCCAGCAATTCAACAGTATAATTTTCAGTTGTGATGTGTTTCCAAATATCTGTGGAGTACTATGGGTGGTATAATATTGGTGAAAGAGCTTTCTGTTTTAACACTGGGCAGGCTTCTATCAATAGCAGCCCCTGTCTTATGAAAGAGCACTGTGGCAGCTTGCAGCAGCAGAGAGAACACAAATGAGCATCATCTTCTTTACCAACCTTCAACTCCTCTCCCCAAAACCCCATGTGGCTTTAGTGGGCTCTTAGAATGGGCAAGGAAGCCAGCCAATCAGAAGAAGTCTAGTTGGGGCTCTGAGTTCACTCATCTGTTCCTAGAGTATAAAAGAACTCCTTCAGCATGTCAACAGTCAGTGGGATTTGAAATTTCTTCCCAGACTATTGTCACTAAATTTTGGGCACTGAGACTAAGTATAGTCTTCAAATTTATGTTTTTAGTCACTCTGGTAATTTAACTGATCAAATGTTTGATAATGGTCTAGATCCATTTCTGAGAAGATGGGGGCTTGCATGACCATCATACCCAGTTCAGAGGATTTCTGTAAGAGACCTTGGAAGTGTAGGGAACTAGGGTCATGTGCAGCTTAGGTGGCTCTGCCTTACTTCCAAGTGGCAGGGGCACCATGCAGTAGCTTCGTCCCATGTGGAATCACATATCTGTCATTCTACATTGATTCAACAAGAGGGTTGGGTGAATCAGTTTCCATCCACCATCAGGCATGTCAACTGATGCCTGAATCTGGACCCATGCTGTGTCAGGCCTCTTTGGCTATAACCAATAAAGTTGTGGCATTTTCCATTCCAATAAGTGCCTGTCTTCATTCTTGCCAAGTCAAGCCCCCCACACTCTCCACTGGGTTGGTAATGGTGTTCCTCCCACAGGAAGGGTTGTCCACATCATCCAACAACCCTTCAGTTGCCCTCTTAGGAACATCAGATTCCTCACTTAATGAGATTCATCATTGCTAGATGATGTTCTATTAGAATTTAGATATTCGGAAACTTCTGGGACAAAGATGTACATTTCTAAAATGTAAAATCTAGCAGTTACTGAAATCTTTCTCCTGATAAGAACCAGTGGGTTCTCACAATTGTCAACAAAACATATCAAGAAAGGAGCACGAAAAATAAGAAAGGGAAAAGAGCCTTAGTACTAGCTATGCTAGGATTAATTTTATATATAGCATACTTTAAATATTTGCTGTAGTTTTCTAGTTTTCTGAAGCTGTATCTTTGTGAGATCAAAATCAAAAGGCCCATATATATAATAAGGTGTTGACTGTTATGAGGCCAGTTGAATATTTGGTTAAAACTCAGTAAAGACTTCTGTATTATACAGTGCGCTCTTGCTTTACGATCGAATCTGTTCTGGACTCCCCTGCATAAAGCAAATTCCGTGTATGCTCGAGCCCCATTTAAATGAATGGGGCTTATGCATGCGGTGGTGCAGCGGCATACCCCATTACTCCCTATGGGGCGCACCACCCCTTCTTCCCTGCTCGGCTTTTAGCGTATGCTGAAAGCTGCATAAAGCACACCCGCGTATGATGGAGGCACACTGTAATACTCATTGCGTGTGTGTGCCTTCAATTTGCCCATCCCCTTATGGTGACCCCATGAATTTCATAGAGTTTTCTTAGGCAAGGAATGCTCAGAGATGGTTATGCCAGTTCCTTCCTCTGAAATATAGTACCTACTAGTAAGTGATTTTCATACCATTTGATCAACTACAGGAAGACCAGCAGTACACATAAAGGATTAGATCATTTAATTTATCCCAAACCAAAAGACCCTTCTCAAATGTCAACCTATACAATATTTTAATAATACATTGGTATTGCCTGCAGCAATATGGCTTTTCATTGCCATTTGATCATCCCCATCTTCATATGTAGTATAATCTTTAACATGTCCACTGTGCCTAGTAAAGCTTACTCATTCCTTGTAAACTGGTATAGCAGCAGCAGTAATCACATAACCCTCCAAATGTTGTTCCACATTCCTCACGATTGACTATGGTGGCTATGGGTCCTGGGAGTTGCAATCCAAAGGATTACAAAAATAAAGTTTCATCTACCATGCTACATTTCCATCAGCTGCCTTTGTTTCCTCACAGGAGGAGTATTCCCGTTTGTAAATATAAATTTATCTACATATGTGAATTGAAGCTGATATTTTAAAGGTTATTCTAAAGAGCAAAGCAAAACAGAACAGTTGGAAAGAACTCTGCTTAGGCTAAGCCTAAACAATTATAACCCCACAGTGTCCTTATGCCATCTAGGTCATGCCTTGGAGTGCAAATGATAGCTTCATACACTTGAATATACTTCAGGCAAACCACCCCATAGTTCTGCTCCTCAACAGCTTTAATTTTAAAGTGGTTTACACACTCTTCCTGTGGAAGATTTCACCTTTTTCTGGGGGAGGGGGAAAAAGAAATTTAAAAGTATATTTTGATCACTCACATTAATCATTTTACAAAAGTATGCTAGTCGACCTGAAAGGGGTTATACACAGCATTTGAAAAGGTATCATGCATTCAGGGCAACTCAATAAGCAAAACCACTAGTTGCATTATTAAAAGAAGCTGTTCCTCTATTATTATTTTTTCCTGCGGCTGACAAAACCAAAAGACCCTTCTCAAATGTCAAAATGCCAGTGTTGTTGAATTTCATGTAGGAGACAAAATTCCCAGTGCTTCTACAGGTAAAACAAACTTTAAGAAGGATTCTAGCACTTTTGTAATGATGGAATAGAACCTTAGGCAATATACATTCATAATCTCTCAGGACAAATGGCCTTTAAAAATGCAACAAATTACTCCATTCATGATTTGTCAATTTTTCTGACAGTCATATAAAATGCATGTAAGGCAGAGCGTAAAAATTGCACGTTTGCAGGCTGATTTCATTAGCAATTAATTCTTCATGCCAACTCTATATAACATCAATTATATTGTTAGAATGGTAACTATTTTAAACTATGAATCTAGGTGCTTCTCTATAGCCCCTTTACTTGAGCTGTTTGTTCAGCCAGAAAAAAAGCATCTCAAAGGTGCACTGAAAAGCAGTTCTTGATTTCCCCGGTGGTGGGAAATCCTCTCATTGCAAAAAGCCAGCATGCCTAATGCTATGGGCATTGCCAGATAGGAAAGTGAAACAAAAAAAAAATGCCTTTTGCTTTTCTCATACTTGAATTGGGAACATAAAGCCTGTATTTATTTTAAATGAACATTCTGCTTTGAAAAATGTCTCTCTTCTACTGTTCATGCTCTGTAACAGCATGCATAGGTTCTCACCCCATGTATTTCAGAGCACAAAAGTGTTCAGTGTCATGCATGGCAATAACTGTGTCACCAAAGTTTGGAAGCAGCCCCTGTCCAATTTAACAGGAAATTAGGAAAGGATATTGTGCTTACATTTGAAATATCTTGAAGGCACACAACAACAACAACAACAACAACAACCCCATCAGAAGGGTTGAAATGTCCTAAAGGCACCAGATCTCATTCGATCTCAGCTTCTAAGATCAGATGGGATATGGTGCCTTTAGGATATTTACACCTCTCTGATGGGGTTGTTGTTGTTGTTGTTGTTGTTGTTCTGTGACTTCAAGTCATTTCTGAATTTTGGCAAGCCTAAGATGACCCTATCACAGTTTTTTCTTAAATAATAAATAAATAAAACTTTTAATTTATATCCCGCTTTTTGTTACCACAATCAAAGTGGCGTACAACCTTTTAAAAAAGTGCAATATATACAATCCCCCCCCCCTTAAAAAAGGACTAAAAATTCTATGCATAAAAATCTCCCATGCCACAACTAGTAAGAAAATTGCTAAATTCCTGTATTTGCACCTTTTCCAGGGAGGCAGCACTGACAGTGTATAAGCATGAACTGCATTCTATACACCTGCCTTTTACACACACAAAAATGGCATTCTGAACAAAAACAAGAGAACTCAAGAGTAATAAAGTACTCTACAATCATTATGTTCAGACAAATGGTAGGACAATTACAGTCAGAGCACTGAGAATTCCAAACTAAATGGATTGCGGCAAGCCAAATGTATACATGGTGAAATTTATTTAATATATTTAATAAAATTAATGTCTGGTTTTCTGAAAAATGCTCTTGATTTCATGAATGCCCAGTTTGCACTCACAACACAGTCTTACACACATTTACTTCAAAGTATGTCCCATTAAGTTCTGATGGCCTTACTCCCAGGTGAGTGAGCATATAGGACTGCACACTTAGGAATGTTTTTTATTATTATTTATTTTGTTCTCATATGGTTTGCATCAGTGTTGACTAGCCATGGGAAGCCTTTATAATTGCATGATAAAATTTAGTGCACACACACACACCACAGACATATGTATATAAAAAATAAATAAATCCATCGAATCTAGATATCCTGTACTGCTTTAAGAGACGCACAAAGGTGAAGTAAATATTTATTTTCAGATCAAGTATAAGTGTGGTATGATTCAGTCCTGGGCCAAGGAGATAGAATTCTCTTTTTCTAAGTTCACCTGAATATATGAGGAACAAAGATTTAAATAAAATATAAACAGGACATTTCTCTAGCAAGAATCTACAGATAACGGTGAGATACTTGTCTGATATGGACAAGCCTCACTTACCCTTTTCCTGTCAGATGCAGAATAATCTCTAGCCTATAGATTAAACATATTGGGGTTTTTTTTAAAAGAACTTTGAAACATTCTTGGTTTTGAGGATCTTTGTATTTTTATTATTATATTCAAACCATTTTTCCTGTAGCTTTGCCAATTTTATTCAGGAAGAGGGCCTTTCTTTCTTTCTTTCTTTCTTTCTTTCTCTGTCTATCAATATGTATTTCTGTTGAGTTTTTCTATATACAGTACTATGTTGAATTTTGCATATACCTATAGATTTGCTTGTCTAAGCTGATTTTTTCAGGAAAGACAATGTGAAAGGAATCGATTACAATGTTATGGGATAAAAATGATCCTGTGTCTCCATACATCAATGTAGGGATGGGGGGGGGGATATTCCTGCTACCTATGCCCTCCCCTATCCATTTCTGTTTAAAATAAGATGAACTTTTTCAGGTAAGAGCTCTTTTTTTTTTCTCTCTTCACAGGATACCAATATTAGCTCCCAAACTAGTGCTTGTAACAAAATATTCCCACCTGATGAAACTGATGGACATGCTTTTGTTATAAAGGATAAGTCAGTTCAGCTCTTTTTAAAGCTACCTGAAACTTTAAAGTTACCTGAAACTTAAACATGCATCAGTAAACAAAGATGAACACCTAAATATAATTATCAACATGTTGCAGACCTATAAGCATTTGTGCTTTACCATTTTAGTTACTGTGGGAAGGTCTTGTAGCACCTTTGAAACTAACTGAAAGAAAGAAATTTGGCAGTAATTATAAGATCTCTCCACATACTGATTCTACAGACTAACATGGCTATATCTTTGAATTCTACAATTTTATTTATTTTATTTTTTACAATAGTCCAGTCTGGTAAGTTGGGCTGGGAGAGTAAATTTCCAAAGACTACACAGTGAACTTTATGGAAGAGTGTACATCTGAATCTGGACCACTTACAAGAAAACTAAGCCATCTAAATATACAGTGCTGCATCCTTATATCTCACATGTTCATCTTCATAGAGTACAATGGCCTACTGAGGCATAACAAAACAGGATGGAAAAACACTAGCAGGCTGGCAGAAAGGGCTAGCCCAACACATGTTGCTGCCTGAGGCAAAAGTGCAATGATACTCTCCGTCTGTGCCAAGTTAAGGTTTACTCTACCCAAAGCCAGCCAAGTTATTTTGACACACGAAGCACAAAAATCCTCTTTCATTTCTAGGAGGGAAAATGCAGTAATAGTAATATAAATAACTTTGCTGGCTTTTCATGATATCCTAATTCTGTTAATCACTCCGCCTAGTGCTGTTCCCATTGCCTTCTTGGCTTGTTGCCCAGGAGGGATATTTACTGGATACAGTTGCCAGCTCAGGATTATCTTAAACCTTGAGACTATGAAGATTATTGCACACAAAATCCACACCAGGATAGATGCAGGTTATAACTGTGAGCGATGGATCTTATCACATTGCTCAGTGCCCAGGCAGTTGGCAGCCTGTATCCAACCCGGGTTTCTCCAGCAGCTTTTCAAGAATGTGAATATCCCATTCATGAAAAGCTGCCGAAGAAGCCTGGGTTGGATATGGGCTGCCAAATATCCAGGGACTGGGCAGTGCGATAAGATCCATCACTCACAGTTACAGCCCACGTCTATCCCTGTGAGGATTTTGTATGCAATAATCTCCTATGGCTGCATCCACATTGCAGAAATAAACCAGCTTGAACCACTATAACTGCCATGAGTCAATGCTATGAAATTCTGGGAACTATAATATGTCTGCTATCAGAGCTCTCTGATAGAGAAGGTTAAATGACTCACAGTACTACAGTTTTTGATGTCATGGAGTGAGTCTTGGTGATGCTACAAGGGATAGCCCCTTGTCATAACACTGAGCATTATACATTCTGCATCAACCACAGTTGCAGAGCATGCCATTCAAATTAAACAAATGATACATACATACTTTTCAAGACAGTGCTCTTGACCTGAGATTCCTCCCCTTTGCCTGAGAAGCAGAGAAGGGCCAGGCCCTGAAAACTGAGAACTCCATTACTGAAGTCCCTGTCTTTGCAGGTTGAGAAAGTTTTTCAGAAGCAAGCAAGAGTTAAAAGATCCTCCTGTTTGCAAGAAAGGAAAAATAAGCCCAAATGTGTCTTGCTGTATGTTACCTATATACTTTTTCTGCCTGAAACAATTCACCAAGACACTCAGCTGATTACCTCCACAACTGTATAATAAGTTCTTCATCCATGGTACATGTGGACATTCAAGGTTTAATAAATCTTCAGAGGACAGGCCAGACCAGAGTCTATAAAGTAGAGAATTAAGGTTCTTTACCTGGCATTCCGATTAGTTTTTTTCTCAGATGCTCATTTATTGATGTGAGGTTTGGACTTTAATGCCATAACTTTAAAGCACAGCTTAGCTTGCTTGTGTAGAGCTAGTCATCTCCTGAGGTTTGTTTCGGAAGTGCTAGAAACCAATTTGCCTTACTTGCACAAGTGCTTCAACTCAAACTGGCAAAGTAATGGGTTCACATCACAGAATCATTTTTATAGCTGGTGTATGAGAATAAAATATTAAGAGCCCTAGGCTTACTTTTTGTATATGCGTGTGTGGGTTTTTCCCCTCCCTCTTTCTTATGAGCATCCATAATATGGAGAAAACAGAGAATTTTATCTTTGACTACCAAAGGCATGCAAATTTAGGAAACTTCAAACCCTTCCCCTACAGTGCACCTCTGGACTCAGCAAGCCAAAGTCATACAGGAAGAGGCACATGAGGGAGGAGACCTTGAATTTTCTTTTCAAAGCTTTCTGCAGCTATCCCTCACCGCTAGCATGGATATTCTGTTCATTGCAAACATATGAGGCTAAACAGAAGTTGTCATTCATAGTAGGAAGGAAGGTGGATGACACACTTACAGAAAAATATCACTGTTATTTCCCCTAAATCAGGCTTTCCCAAATTTGGCACCCTCCATATGTGTTTGACTATAACTTTCATGATTCCTAGACACAGAGTCAATGAGGGAGCACCATGAAAATAAGACACAAGACTGGGAAGGGCAGCCTTGAATGATTTTAACCAAAAATTTTGAACATCTAATAACTGGTCTAGTGATTTTTATGATCAGACTTAAGACTCAAAACCCATCCTGCTAAAGTTATATTCTTATTTTTAAAACCCTTCATGGCTTGGGTCCAATCTATTTAAGGAATCACCTTCTTCCATACAATCCGCCCCGTGCACTCGGATTCCTCTGGGACGAACCTGTTGCAGTCCGCAAAGACCAGATGGACTGAAACATCCCAGAGGAATTTCTCCACAGTTGTTCCCACTTTATGGAATGGCCTGCTGGACGAGATCCATCAAATTACCAACCTAGATAGCTTTAAGAAAGCTGTCAAGATGGATCTCTTCCAGCAGACCTTCCCGGAATAGCACCCGGCTACATAAAGATCCACGTAAAGATCCCCCCATATACATATATATGTGATATTCTGCCCACCTGTATTGTATTATTGTATTATTGCTTTTAAATTGTATTGTTTGTAATTTTAATTGTTAGAACTGTTTAATCCTTTTTTAAGGGGGGAGATTTTATATATTACTGTATCATTTTAATGTTATATGCCACTTGGATTGTTTTAAGAAAAAGCAGGATATTAATAAAAGTTTTATTATTTATTTTATTTATTTACTATACAGTATTTGGCAATTTTTTTTTAAAATCACTTCTGTCAGGAAAGAAATTGTGTCCACATTAACAATATAGTTATTTTCAGTAAAAGAACTGGCAAAAAATAGATTAAAAACAGAACATAAAGGGGAAATGGTCAAGTAGGTATATATGTATATGCCATATTGCAAATATGGGGTATTGCTCAGGATTATTAAGATTATTAAGAAGAAAGTGTAGTGGAAAATTTCATGTAGTGAAATTTGTAAGTTTCAAAAGTTGTCTTTACATGCCCACTCTTATATTATGCAGGTGAGTTGTGTGTGTGTGTGTGTGTCTAAGAGAGACAGACAGAGAAAAGTCACTCCAGTTTTTCTATTTTTAATGCAATATAGAAAATGAGAAAATAGACCATGGGACTACATTTTTAAAATCGCAGTGTAACTAAAAGAGCTTGTCTGTTCTTTGATCTTGCAGTACTTGGCTTGTAGAACATACAGCTAAAGTAAAGCCCTTTTTAAAAAATTGGCAACTTTAAACCATATTCAAAGTACTGGCATGGGGCTAACCCCCATAGTCCTCATGGGGATTCCTAGTGCAGCAGAGAAGTGAAAGATACCAGCTTCCACTAGGATGGCTTGGCAGCATCTGCCACCTTACCCCCACCCTCACAATGAAATGTTATCTTGCAAACATTCGGCTCCTTATTATCAGGAAAATCCATTTTCTTTCATTTAAACACCACATGGCATCTGGATGTATTTGTACCAAGAAGTGAATCCAAAATACAAATATTTTTCAAATTTCAAAATCCAGTATAAAAAAGAAACAAGCTACTCTGTGAAATCCAGAGCCAAAAAGAGACAGCTGTTAATGTTGGCAGATACAGCATACAGTAAAATTGGGTGTGATCTGGCTGCTAAGAACAAAGGGCAGAACAGGGTATTTCAGAAGACCTAAGGCACTATCCATCTTAGGTCGAAAGCTTAGACTGAAGTTTATTGTGTCATTATTTGGATTAATAATCCCCAAGAAAGTGATAACTAAGTTTGACATTATACAATATGAACAGAGTTCATTTGTGTCAGAGCGGGAAAGCCAAATGCTCGCACAAGTAAATTGAAAAGCTAACCTGTCTTTAAATCATACCATTGTGTTCGGTTATTGCCTATATCTCCCTGCACAGCATGATCTTATATATTGTATGCAGCAATTAGGCAGAATAGGGTAAGCACAGGATACATTGGCAGCTGAATTGGGTTTTGCTGCTTTTATCATAGCAACACTCCCACAAGAATGCTCCCTTTTTATAGACCAACCCATCCCCACCCTGATGCTCTTACTTAGGAAACAGATGCTCCCTGCAACATATATGTTCTGTAGGAGAGAGGAACACTGTTGGAATCTGTGGATATGGAGGGCCAACTGTACTAACGTGAACAAACGGGATTAAACATTAAAACGGGATTAAAACATCATAATATTATGATCCGGGGGAAGATTATCACACCCCCACATGCTTCTCCTATTCGTGTCCCAGGTGTAAACTGCAATGGATATGTCATTGGGTAATAATGGGAGTTTTCGTTATTACCCAGTGACACATCCATTACAGTTTACACATAGGACACAAAAGGGGGAAGCGTGTGTGATAATCTTCCTCCCAATCATGCTATTACCATGTTTTAATCATGTTTAAATGATGCTTGCCTCCTGTGTAAAAAAGTCCCATATCTCCAAGTTTTCTTCAAGGCACAAAACAATAGTGACAACATGCATGAAGTGTTTACCTCATCTGGCAAATATAGATGTGTGTGTGTGTATAATAGAACCTGAAAAAGACAGGATGGTAAATAAAAAAAAGTTTCCTCCTCCTCCAGCACATTATTTTTCCTTTGGAATCCCAGCTTTTCAGGATGGAACCTGGTGGCTAATGGGAGTCCTTCAAACAGATTAAATAGACATCTTGCTGAATCAAGGGATTTTTCAAGTAAAGCAGAACAGAATTCAATCCAGAGCTGGATTAACTGAGACTGGAAAGAAGTCCAATATGACTCACCTTCACCTTGTCATTGTCTGTCCTAGCTTCTGCACCACTGACATCCTTGTGAGTCTGACTGAAGAGACAAGGTATGTATAGGTATGGTGCTGAATCTTAGGGAATGCTAGCAATCATCCCAGAGCTTATAAAAGTTACTTTTTTGGGACCACAACTCCGACAAAGCCCCTACAAGCTTGACCAAGGTCCATGCTGCCTGGGAGAATCCTAGGAACCACAGTCTCTTTCAAAGTTCTGATCATTACTTTGTGACTCATTCCCCTGGTCCGGTGTGCGTCTCTTCAGACCATGACTGTACAATGCAATGAGAATTCATTAGTAAGGAACCTTTTGCATGTATACACAAAAAGAAAGAGTCCATAAGGAGCAGAGTGAGGACAGAAGGGTGGCAGTCTACCAAAGTTTACAGCTTTAAATACACTCTGTTTTAATTCATTTTAGGCAATTTTTGCCATACTAAATTAGCCTGTAACAATTTCTGGCAAAGGGGATGTTTAAATGTGTTAGTATGTGTTAGAGTCATATGGTATCTTAAAGGATAACACAACAATCCCATGTTGCTTTAGTTAAATCCAGTTTACACAATCAGATTCCTATGGTGGTTTGACTGAATCCATCTGGGCTCCGTTTTACAAGTAGTGAGAAGGCTGTGTGACAGCAAGGTGAAAATCTTTGCTCAGATTTGTGTAGCCTCCAGGAACTCAGAAATCTCTCCATTCTTAACATCCTGTAACACAGGGTTCATTGTTGGGAGGCTGGATGCTATTTTATCATACCTTGCAACATTTCACAAATCAAAACTGTGTCACCAAGAAACATGTCACCAAGAAACATCAGAGTGTGGTCAAGATGACAACAATGGAAGAGGAACAACACATATGGTAGAAGAGACTGCAACAGTTTGCTTTTGCCTGATCCAACTCTTCTCCTCTTTCCCCGTAAGTTAATTGAGTGCAAACTTAGGAGTCAGTTTGCAGCAACTGAAGCAAGTTGAGGACAAAGGAAGGAAATAGGAGAGGAGAGAGAAACTGGGATTTTTACATGCAGCTGAAAAAAAGCGGGATGGCAATTGGGACTGGCTCTGCCAAATGGGAACAGTTGGAAGGTATGTGTGACAGAACTCTTTTACAGGTTGACCTGTTGGGCTCTTATCACTCACGTCCCTTTTTATCATCACGATTCCTCCCTGGACCTGGTACTCAGGTCTCAAGTTGATACCTGTTGTGGACAAGTGGCTGTGCTATTTTGTGGGTTTACTGTTCAGATGCTCACCCTCTGACTGTCCAAACTAATTCATCTTGTACCTATTTGACTCTATAGAAGACTTCAGACCAGCACTTACCCTATGGTAAGCACTGGTAAAATGCCACTAAAACGTTTAGGAAGTGCATGTACATGAAAGTTTGACACGCTTCCTAAACATCAGGGAATCGTCAGCTCACCTCCAGAGTCACTGAATCATTTGGGGAGCAGCAATTTTCTATGAATGGAAACTTTGCATCCCAAGTTTATACTGTAAGAAGGAAGAAGGGCCTTGAACCCACACCTCAATGTTAGCTTGGCAGCTGGCTGAGTTGACACATAGGACATATATGGCCACATCATGGCGTAGTGGTTTGGGTGTTGGACCCCAAATCTGGAGACCAGGGTTCAATTCCCACTTCGGCCATGAAACCCCTTCAGGGGAAGGCAATGGAAAACCTGCCCTGAACAAATCTTGCCAAGAAATCCCCATGATAGGTTCACCTTAGGATAGCCATAAGTCAGAAAGGACTTGAATGTACACAACAACACTATTGAAATGCATAGTATTACTACAGTATTTAAATTAAAGCCCATTTCTGAATTAGCATCTATACTTATAAATTAGTATATGTAATTTTTTTACCCAGATCTTTAATCCCCCTTTTTGATGATGCAGAAAGGGTAGCTCTTCCTTACCATCTAAGGTCTCACAATATATAATGATATATGGGACAATATGAGAATGGATTTGGATATTCTGCATCCTGCCAGAGACTCAAAATTGGTCTTGCCACTCTGGGTTTCCTCTTCCACTTAGAAAAAGATATGGAAGAAATCCTTGAGATGGTCAGCATGCCTGAATTTGACTCATAAGCAGAATGTGTATAAATCTTTCTGACATGACAATTTTACACAGAGGAGTGGTTTCCAGGGCCACTACCCTAAGCGGAAAACAAAATCCTAATGTAGTAAGCAGGCTCAGACAACCTGCAGAATTTCTGCCAACCAAAACTATCTCATTTTGACCCCCTGATAATATGGTGACATATTATGTTGCTGTTGTTCCGAAACAAAGTGAAGCAGATCAGTCACTGGAATTTCTAAAAGCTCTCCATAAACTGTAAACAAGGTTGAGCAGGCAGGATTGTAATGAGCACTTTCTCTGCAGAAGTGATGTTCAAGCAGTGAGGAGCCCCTCTGTTCATTTGATATATATCTCACCCTATGACATGCACCTCTTTCTCACAGGATAATTGCCATGAATCCACAATGGCATCACATCATGTACATGCAAATGCACATGTATACGAAGCTCACTGCACTCAAGTTTGAATGTTACCATTAAACAATGGGAGAAGCAGCAATATGGCATTGGAATCACCCCATCACCACACATACACACACACACAGAAATCTGACTGAATGAGGTTAGGAATTGCTTGAGAATGCAACTGCACTGTGTGATTTTGAAAGTTGCACAGTATGTCTGTCATGAGTTTAGTAATTTATAAAAACTTCTTATGAAATATATGACTAGACAAGTCAAGGTAATAATTAATTCCCTTGAGAAAATGCTCATTTCCCCCCCTTAAAAAACATTTCTCAGAAAAGAAAGGAAATCATGAAAAGCTAGGAGATCACAGTGTAAGCTAACTGCCAATTAAACCTTCATGGGGTTACAGAAGTAAAAATGAAGAAGGCAGTATAACTTCTGATTGGGGGGGGGATTGCATTTTTGATATAACCTACAAAATACAATGTTTCATTTATCCAGAATGCTCTTATCTTTTCATAACGGTGGCATAAAACTGGCAATTAATCTAGCATTGATTACTCATACATATAATTATCTTTTTAAGCACATGGAAATAGTAAAAACATTCCATTCTCCCATAGATTTGGAGGTCAGTGTTTGTTTTCCCTAAGTATAACTTGTGTTCAGTTATACTATACTGTAATATCTGAAAGCCAGTTCTCACTTTATAATTTTGCACTCAGCTACTGATACCTGAGTGTAAAATATACAGGAACTGTTTCAACTGTTTAGATGGTAGACATAAAAAATAAAATCAGTGCTTGACATTTGCCTGAATTTTGTGTCTCATAGTTTCAGATGGTTATGTACCAGAATTTATGTAAAAGTTATTTTCTTTGTTTTGTACTTATTTTATCTATAAATACAAGCTGTTAACTTAGAATTAGCCCAAAGAGCTTACTTTTTGCTGCCTAAATAATTGTACGTGATTGTATATAATGGTCAGCATTATAATGGTGTGCAGTATTAATAGTATGCATTGTTGTTTAGCAACTGATAAACCTGATCAACTTCTTCATCAATATGGATCACAATTATTCATTTGGGCTTTTGTATTTTGCAGATGGTGGCTGATAGGAAAGCTAACACATTCATACCCATGCTCACAGCGAATCTATATTTTTAAAGCACATGAAAGGGTGCCCATATCTGCACATGTAGATGTATATAAAACACAGTAAAATATCTCTTTCAAGGCACCATTCATTCTTTCCCTATTTTTATTGATTCATTACAATTTTAAACCCTCCTTTCCACTACAAAAATTCACAAGGAGGCAAATCCATATCATTAAAAGTAAAAGTAGAAACAGTTCAAGCAATTGAATAATTACAATAAAAACATTAAAATCAGGCATTTTGTAAAAAGCAGCAAAAATGGGAACTGTTGTTGGTGCAACATTAGAGAAAGCTATTTCCTGTGTTTCCACCAAGCCTACCCCTAATGAAAACCTTAACATCAAGATAGGTAGCCCCTTATACTGCCAGGGCACAGGCTTTTTAGGTTAAAACCAACACCTTAAACGGAGCCTAGAAAGCAAATGTTAAGAATACAGATCTCTCAGTATCATAGTAATATGTTCTCAATGCCATGTATCTTATGAAACTGAAGAGATCAGAAGCTGCTTACAAACTGGCCTAGTTAATCTCACCAATCCACATTGTTTTAGTTTAGCTGAAGCATATTACTGTGTATACTCAAGTATAACTCTAGAAATTTTAGTCAAAAGATCAACCCCAAAAACATTGGTTGATTTATTCACGGGTCAGTGTAAGTCCTGTACTTTAACTCTTATCAAAAAAGCAACCATCCCCCTCTGTGACTGGAGTGGTCAAAGGGGAGAGCTTAGTCTGCCCTGCAAACACCTAAAAGAAGCACCAACCCACTCTACTCCCTCCACCCTGGCCACGTCTAGACTTTTTGAATGCCTGGGTGGAAAAATGGTGCCAGCAGCTGCACTTCGGCACTTCACCATAAAGTGATGAGGGGAAATGGAATTTGAAAGATTTAAATAAGACATTTGTATATTTGTCAGCTTTTCAGGGTTAAAATCAAGGAAACTTATCATATTAAGGTTAAACGCTATAATCACTGCTAAGGGTCGAAACACACCACCCTTTTGTGGCACTGTCTGGGCCGCTTCAGAGTGCAGCATTTTGACACTGGATGCTCTGAAGCCACCTAGAAGCCTGCTTACAGCTATTGAGCTGCCCACATGTGGGCCAGCAAAGCACCATAAAGCCAGCTTCCATCCACGGCAGGGTGGGAAAAACCAGCTTTTTGCCAGTGCAAAAAGGAGTGGCTCTCTATCACTCCTCTTTTGGCCAACAAAAAGGTGGACTAGGGCTGTGGCATGAGGTTGTCAGGGCCCCAAATCAGTCTTCAGAAGGGGTGGCTTCTCTTTTGCCCCATAGTCACCATTTTGTTTGCTTTGCCTTTTCATCCTTTTTGACACGTGTGAATTTTCTTAGCCCTGCCTGCAACTGATCACCTCCCTACACAACCCCCAGCTACGATTTACTGTAGGTGCCTCCTCATCCTTCCAGGCTTTAGGGTGAATACAAACAGTTATGCCTGCTGGAATTTTGTAAGTTCTTTGGCATCATTTTCCTTTGCTTTATCCTTTACATCGTTTGTTACATCCCCCTAGGTTTTATCATTGACTTATCCAGGGATCATATCAAAATTCACAATTTTAGCCTATAAACCTGCCCTCAACTTATAATTGAGGTTGATTTATAGTCGTGTATACATGGTAGCTCTGGTAAAATTAGATACCTGCACCATGGCAGTATCTCTCCATGGTAGTGGGATTGTGCTCACCTGTTAGATAAGAAGCTATGATGATGGCAACAATACTGCTGATAGGTTTCCCATGCAGTGGCCTCACTGGCGTCACCCAGTGTGGTAACTCATGGTGTCACCACCCCGACATTGACCTGCTGCTATACCACACCATACAGAAGTGTTAGTAATGTTTTTGTACTCATGTTACTCATAAATCATAATTTCCATATATATAGCTGAATATAATGGCAGTAGTTGTGACATTAGCAAATTTAAAATGATACCTTTAAATTATGATATCTTATTTAAACGCACACAATTTTATGTGGTTAATGTGATAATTTAGTGAGATGTGATAGTAATTAGGAAAATTTTAAAATAATTTAAAATTTATTTTTTTTAAAATGGGACCTCTCCTTTAACAAATAATAATAATAAATTGGTTATTTATTAACAGCTTTTCCCAAGATCAAAGTGGTGTACAAGTGTCAGTAAAGACAGTCAGTAAAAACAGTACCACAATTCACATATTAAAAATACACATTAAAACGAATTAAATCCAAAAGCCTAGTTAAAAACATACAGTAATAATGTTAAAATCATGAATATCAATATGTCAGAGTCAATAGGGGAAAGATAATCTTAGAAGGAATTGGGAGGGTGGGCTTGTAGGAAGAGGTGGGTTTTTAATGCCTTTTTAAAGGCTTCTACTGTTCCACTAAGGCGGATCCCTTCAGGTAAGGCATTCCACAGAGAAGGCGCTACTGCCGTAAAGGCCCTTTGTTGAGTAGTCACCAGTCTCACCTTAGGGTGATTGAGTAACAGTTTTCCTGTAGTCCTGAGAGTGCGGGGAGGATTATGCAGGGAGAGGCGTTCCTTCAAGTAACCCGGGCCCAAGCCATTTAGGGCTTTAAAGGTGATAACCAACACTTTGTACTGGGACCGGAAACGAATTGGCAGCCAGTGTAAAGATTTTAAAACAGGTGTTATATGGTTAGACCTCGCTGTCCCTGTGATTAACCTGGCTGCTGCATTTTGAATCAATTGAAGTTTCCGAACCTGATACAAAGGTAGCCCCATGTAGAGCGCATTGCAGAAATCCAAACGAGAGGTTACCAGTGCATGTACTACCTTTTCTAGGTCCCCTCGGTTCAGACAGGCACGTAGTTGGCGTATCAGCCAAAGCTGATACCAAGCACTCCTGGCCATCGCATCTACTTGAGATGAAAAATGTAGGGATGGATCCAGGAGTACTCCCAAACTACGCACTTTGTCCTTTAGGGGAAGTTTAATCCCATCAAGGACAGGATGGCAAATTTCCCTGCCCGGGCTAGGGGAACTTATCATGAGTACCTCTGTTTTCTCTGGATTCAATCTGAGTTTGTTTTTCCTCACCCAGCCCATTACTGCCCCCAGGCAGGTGTCGAGAGGAGAGATGCCATCCTTAGTCACTGTATCTGTTGGAGACATGGAGAGATAGATTTGGGTGTCATCAGCGTACTGATAAAACAAACAAATTATAACACCGTGCTCCATGGCTCCGGATGATCTCTCCCAGTGGCTTCATGTAAATGTTAAATAGCATGGGGGACAGAATGGCACCCTGAGGGATGCCCAATGTAAGATCTCTTTTATGAGAGCAGCTGTCCCCCAGCCTCACCATCTGGAACCTTCCTGAGAGATAGGACCGGAATCACTGGAGCACAGTGCCCCCGATACCCAATTCTCTCAGGCGTTCCAGAAGGATACCATGGTCGATGGTATCGAAGGCCGCTGAGATGTCCAAGAGCACCAACAGAGTTATATCTCCTCTGTTGGTTGCCAGATGGAGGTCATCGACTAAGGCAACCATGGCAGTCTCAACTCCGTAGCCCGCTCTGAAGCCAGTTTGAAATGGGTCAAGATAATCGGTTTCATCCAAGACCACCTGGAGCTGAAAAGCGACTGCCCTCTCAATAATAATAATAATAATAATAATAATAATAATAATAATAGATTTATTTCTAGCCCGCCCAATCACAAAGAATCTGGGCACGTTACAACAATAAAATACAACAAATTACAATAGAGTTAAAAAAATCAAACCCTAGACCTACCAACACCCCCATTCCCAGTACTAAAACAGAATTAAACAGTAATAATATTAAAACATTAAAAACATTAAAAACATTAAAAACATTGAACAAACAAAAAATAGGCAGAAACATTGGCAAGGGGAAAATAGACAGATGTGGGGACAAATATCTCTATTATCTGGGGAGGGTAACTAAGTTGGAAATCACCTTGCCCAAGAATGGCAATAGGGAGACCAGTCTATAATTACTCATAGATAGGGGATCAAGGGAAGGTTTCTTCAATAAAGGCCTTACAACTGCCTGTTTCAAAAATGTTTGAACAGTACCTTCCCGAAGAGATGTGTTTATTATCCGATAAAGAGCAGATGTTATTACATCTCCTCCCTGCATGGTCAACCAGGAAGGACAAGGGTCAAGAGGGCAAGTCGTCTTTTTCATGCATCCAAGAAGCTTGTCTATGTCCTCGGTACTCACAAACTCGAATTGATCCAGAATAACCTTGTTACCAGAGGCACTGGATGCCTCTACTAAAGGTTCTGCTCGAAAACTGGCGTCAAGATCAGCCCTTATCTGAGAGACTTTGTCAGCAAAGAAGTTGTTAAAAGCGTCACAGCAGGCAATAGTTGGTTCAAGCAAAGAGTTCTGGGTGGCCGGGGTTTGAGTTAGTTCTCCGACCACCCTGAACAGCTCTGCTGGACGAGACTCCACTGACGCAATCCGTGCAGCACAGAATGAATTCCTAGTTGCACTGACTGCCACTCCATAGGAATGCAACATGTTCTCATAGAGTGTTCTGTCAGATAAGTTCTGATGTTTCCGCCAGTAGCGCTCTAGTCATTGCGCAGCCCGCTTCATCTGGCGAAGGTCTTCTGTATACCAGGGTCTTTTCTTTGGAGCGGGCTGGCAAGGATGCTCGGGAGCGATACTGTCTGTAGCCCCGGATAGATTCCTATTCCAGTTGTCAACCAGGGTTTCGACAGTGTCACCATTGTTCCCAAACATAATACCCTCTAGAGCATCTTGGAACCTTTTGGGTTCCATCAGCCTTCGAGGGCGGACCATTTTAATGGGTCCTCCACCCCCGAGGGGTTTTTGGATAGTGGCATCCAGTCCTATCTTGACTAGGAAATGGTCTGTCCATGACAAGGGGGAAATAGCATTAATTCCCACCCACTGACAATCTCGGACCGTACTGAAGACTACATCGAGTGTATTACCAGCACAGTGAGTTGGCCCTGAAACCAACTGGGACAGGCCCATGGCAGTCATGGATTCCATGAACAACCGAGCTGCGCCTGTTAGATCTGTTAAGCCGGCCTCGAAGGGGATGTTGAGGTCCGCCAGAACAAGCAGCCTGGGGGACTCCAACACCAGCTCCGAGACCAGCTGTGCCAGCTTGGTTAGGGAGTCTGTTAGGTTACGGGGCAGATGGTAAACCAACAGAATCCCCAAACTGTCCTTGGCTTTCAGAGTCAGGTAAATGCACTTGATGTGTCTCAGTTTCGGTACCGAGTTCCTAATCAAGGTGATGTGACTTTTATGGATCACTGCCACTCCTCCCCCTCGCCCACTATCCCTGACCTGCTCTTTCAACGCATACCCGGCTGGGAGGGCTTTGGCCCAGGTTACAGAGCTATCCTCCCCCAGCCAGGTTTCCGTAATGCATGCCAGGTCGGGAGCTTGCTCATCTAACAGATCGTATATACTATGAGATTTATTCTTCACCGACCTGGCATTACAAAGAAGCAAGGTAAGGGAGTGTGGTATGCTTGGGACGATCCTTGGTTCTTTTGGGCTAACAGGTGCTGCTCCCACTGCACCTCATCCCACTCACATCCCACTCAGCATTTGAAAAGGGATGAAAGTGAACACTACAGCCTATTTGTGCCAAAAGGCAGATATTTGGGGAGTAGTGGTGTCACCCCCCACCCCTTAGGGTGGTGCAGTCGACACCCCTCTTCCCTTCATCCCTAATGATACTCCTGTTCCCATGCCAAATAGGTTTTTGCTGAAGAGCCAGACTAAATGTGCAAACAGCTACTCGGCTGTAGGAGTAAAGCTAGTGGAGGATCTCTCAGTGACACAGTAGAAGCACCATAGCTAATACTTGTTAATAGTATTAACAAGTTAATGTGAAGAAGGAGGCGTTGTAAAACACTTTGGAATGTCTTTTATCATAAAAACACTATGATGAAGCAATCCAAAATACAACAAGATATAGTGCCAGAAGATGAGACTGCCAGTTGGAAGGCATGCAACAAGCTACTGGGATAGAGCTGAGAACAATTACTAGTAGTTCTGTGGCTAATGACACAACTGGGCTCAAACCTAAAGGATGTTCAGTTGTTGATATGATGAGAAGTGAAAAGAAAGTTTGAAGCTGCAAAAAACATATTATAGGAACATGGAATGTGAGAAGCATCAATCAGAGAAATCTAGACAAAATAAAACAAGAAATGGAATATATAAACGTTGCTCTTGCTGAGTTAAAGTGGACAGAAATTGGACATGTTGAGTCATATAATTACACAGGGCTTTATTCAGGAAATGAGAAGACGAAGAAATGGGGTGTCATTAATACTGAGGAAAGACATAGCAAAAGTAGTCAAGATATATAATGCAAAGTCTGACCAAATCATATCAGTAAGACTTCAGGGAAAACCCCTCAGTATAACTATAATCCATCCAGCTACAGAGGCAAAGAATTAATAAATTTAAAGATTCTATGGTGATGTCCAAGAAGAAATTTATATCACATGAAAACAAAATGTCTTGTTAATCATAGGCAATTGCAATGCAAAAATAGGAAGAACAGAATCAGAGACTGTAGGAAAATTTGGCCTAGCATCAAGAAATCAAGCAGAAGAGTGCTTGACTGAGGTTTTGAGGGCCACAGTTTGTTCACTGCAAGCACATTCTTCAAGCAACCAAAGAGATGACTGTATGCATTGATATCACCTGATGGCCAAAAGAGAAATCAAATAGACTACATAATTAGAAGAAGAAGACTTAGAAACTCAGTTCTCTCTGCAAACTGGTGCTACATAACATTTGATTGTTCTGATGAGTAATCTAAAAATAAATTCACAAGAGGCCACTGTCAGGACACAATATGAACAAAATTATTTCCAGTTAGCAAGAAGAGTTAGTTTATCATCCTTACTGGTTAATTTATATGCAGAACACATAATACATAAAGCAGAATTAGGCTTGCAGGAAAAATATATGAAAACTGAAGGGAAAAAAATCAACAACTCAAGAGTGGTGTCCCTGCCCCTGGTGTCACCCGGTGCAGGGGCGGGACTTGAAGGCAGTCAGGGCATGGACAGGGTTTCCAAAGTGGCAAGGGCGAAGTTTCATGCTGAGCATGCACATGCTCCCCACCTTGCCATGGCTCAGTTTTCCTCTGAGGAAAACCAAGCCACAGCAAGGAGCCAGGCTTAGTGTGCACACTCCCCCACCCCTCCTTGCCACAGCTCAGTTTTCCTCAGAGGAGAACTGGGCCTCAGCAAGGAACCAGGCCTAGAGCATGTGCATGCCCCACACCTCTCCTTGCCGTGGCATGCTCATGCTCAGCCTGGCCCCTTGCCATGGTCCAGTTCTCCTTGAGGAAAACCGAGCAATGACAAGGAGTGAGGGGAGGGACAGGGAGGCAACTGGATGTCACCTCCCATTGGGTGTCACCCACTGCAACTCAAGATATACAAATAACAGAAAATAGCAAAGACCTAGAACAACTGCTGTTGAAAGTTAAGGAAGGACATGCAAAAGCAGGGTTTCAGCTGAATTTAAGGAAAAAAATAATGACCATTGATTATTTATGTAATTTAAAAGCAAGATGATGAAGACATCAAACTTGTTTAAGATTTTCTACAACTTGGCTCAGTCATCAATCTAAATGGATACTGTAGTCAAAAAATTGGAAGACTAGGATTTGGAAGGTCAGCTATAAGGTAAGTTGGTAAGATCCTCACATGCACAGATATTTCTAAGTACCAAAGTCTAAATCTATTAGTGAATTGCAGCCAACATACATGATTGTAAGGGCTGTTGTATAGGCTGGAATTCTTTACCAGGTGTGCAGTGATCACTCTCCACACTTTTCAGCAACAATCACCTGCCTAACACAGGCGTTTCCATGTCATTAGAGAGTAGGAGGATCAGTAGAGATGCAACCTGCGGTTTTCCTGAAGCTGGACTCACTGCAAAGACATCATCTGTGGTGGCCTCCTGAGGATTCCTGGACATCACTGTTGATGCAGTGGTAAAAATTTGTATGCCATGGCAATTTGGGTTCCTGGACAGAAATAATCAGAAGCACTTCCCCACCATGCTTGTTACTTGAAAGAGAAAGTTGGCAGGCCTACTGCTGAATAAGTTTATTTGTGAGCTGGTGGTCTACCCTAGCACCCCATTTTGTGTGTCTAATTATTATTATTTTTCACTTGCCTTTGTGTATTTGTGACTATTACAAATCCATAAAGAATAGCACTGGAGTGAAGAGGTACAGTGAGAGCTGGTGGGAACAAATAAAATTGAAATAAAAATACATGAAATGCAACCCAGGAACTGTAATGCCAGCTTACCTACTTTAGTCACACAGTGTAAAAATGTGAAGGGGTTCAACAAGAATGTATAATACTCACTAGCAAATGCCACTTGTCACACAAGAAGGAAGGTCATTCTCTGAACTCTCCACTCAGGCATATTTATAGTCATCAAGAAGTTAGGTTAAAACACAGATGTAGCAAGGTCTGCAACATTTTATTGCCTGCAGCATGTCAATGAAGCAAAAGCCACATCTCAGATAGCAATGATATGTCATATCTTCAAAAGTGTCTCATATGACATATCTTTAAATTCACCACAAGTAATAGCACAGGGTATGTGCACACACACACGACCCTTCCACAAACTTATTCATTCCACATGAACAAGGTTTTTTCTACTCTGTAGCCACGTACACTGGAATAATTTTTTAAATGAGCAAAAATGTTTTTACTTCGTTCCTGCTACATGTAGAGTATCATAGAATGGAAATAAGCTGAGAAAATCAGAAGCATAGAAACTTCTTAGTCCATAATGAAAAGAACAAGATCGACAGTTGGGCACTATCATGATTAGTAGCAGCCAAATTAAGTTTACAGGCACAATTTAAAGTGTTGGTTATGAGCTGCACATCCCTAAATTATTGTTTCCAAAGACCTAATCTTCCCTTATGAGCCTCCCCAGGTTTTAAGATCCTCAGAGGAGGTCCTAGTTGTCTTCTCACAGACATCCTTGGTGGAGATGTGAGTAGGGTTGCCATACCTGAGGACCTCCAAACCGGGACAAATGTAGGACAAGGTTTGAAAATGTAGGAATTTTTTTTTAATATCCTGGTCAGGAAATTTAAAAAAAAAAGGTCCTACATTATTACCTTGTCCTCCTCCTCCTCCTTCTCCCCGGCTTGGGAGGAAGCCTAGGCCTGCTCCCAGGCCGGGAAGGGGCGCAGGGGCCGCTTGGCATTGTGGCGATCACCGTGGTGCCAAGTGGCTTCCTCCTCCTCCTGGCTTGGGAGGAAGCTTTCGGCCTCCTCTCAGGCCGGGAAGGGGCACAGGGGCCGTTTGGCATCGTGCGATCGCCGCAGTGCCAAGCAGCCTCCTCCTTCTCCCCGGCCTTGCGGAGGCCTTGGAGGACCCCGCAATTGTGGACCCGCCTCCAAGGCCTCACTGTGGCCTGGGAGGGAACGTCTCCGCAGCCGGAGCTCCGGCCGCGGAGAGCGCTCCCAGGCCTCAGCGAGGCCTTGGAAGACCCCGTGATCGCAGAGCCGCCTCCAAGGCCTCGCTGGGGCCTGGGAGGGAGCATCTCCACGGCCGGAGCTCCGACTGCGGAGAGCACTCCCAGGACTCAGTGAGGCCTTGGAAGACCCCGCGGTGCACGCGGGGGCGGAGGTGGCCGCGGGTGCTGCCATCCTGTTCTTGTCGCCAAACCGGACCGGGACCGGGACGGCACCGCCCAAAGCGGGATTGCCCCGCCTACAGGTGGGATATGACATCCCTAGATGTGAGAGATAACCTACTCAGAAGCTGCTTCCAGGGTGTGAGAGTAAGGAGAGCCAAATTGGTCCTTTTCTATTCCAACAGATATTTGATGAGTGATTATATAAGGCCCATCGTACACAAAGCTTAAGATGTTGCTAATTGCTGTGCTGGTTTGTGTGTGTTTTAATTATATGCTTTTTTAACCTGGCTTTAATTTTTTTCTGGTTATTTAATTCTGTGTCAAACTTGGATCTTGTGGATTTTTACCATTTTTAAAAAATTGTTGTCAACCACCTTGGGTCCCAATTTGGGGAAAAGGCAGGATATAAATCATCATCATAATGCTTCTTTTGGCATGCCTTTTAATTCGGGCATGTTTCAGTGACTGACTGCTGAGGAATGAGCTTGTAATGGTGGTGGAAGAATGAGGATTGCACTTTTTCTCCTTTTTCTCTTCCCTCCCCCTATTGTGCTTTTAAATGATTTTAGGCTTTTTAAAAAAATTCAATAGTGCTTTTAACATAACAATTTGCTTACTTGAGTATTAACATTAAGATTTAACTATATTTTAACTGGTTTTAGAAATTCATGCTATGAATCATCATGTTGTGAGCCAGTACAGGAAGGAGGGAACAAACAAACATGTCTGCAAAGTATACAAACTTTCAAATTATCCAAAACTCTTATCAGACTAGGTGGCACAAGAAGCAGGAGATAGAGAAAGGTTTGAGGAGGGAGGAATGGGAGATTGGGCCAAATGCTGTGGCCATATGGTCTACAGCATTCAGGCTCTGTACTTCTGCTTAGTTTCGCCTCAGGATCAGTACTTTTGTTTTATGGCAACTCAAGAACCTGCACATTTCATCCAAGAAGAGATCTGAGTTTCAGCCAGTCTCTATTATGCCAAGAAGAATGTATTAAAAAAAGAAAGCATTTTTGTCATTTGCCTGCAGATGAGCTGATAACTCCTTAGGGGGAGTGGGATGGGATGGGTTGGAAAGGAACAGAAATGATCTTATTGTGAATCTGGAATGATCTGAATATCTGCATGTGTATCCCTCCTCAGTATTTATTCTACCCTCTCATATTATACCATACTCTACAATATCTGACAGATGAAAACCAAGACATATATGGCCAAGTGACAAAGTGAGGTTAAAGTAGCAGAAGTAATTAATGTAAAAGAACACATCCCTGTTGGCATTCTGAATCTACAGACTTGAGACCCTAACATTTTATGGTCTTAACTTAGAGGATAATACACAACACCATCATTTACTTAAGAATGTTAGATATACATGATTCTTTGGATGCAGCTTAATTTTTCCCCCAGCAAGTAAAGATGGCAAGAGATGAAATGTTTTGATAATTCATTTAAGCTCTGTTGTCATCACTCTAAGAACAATAACAATAATTTTAGTTTTTAACTGAAACAAAAACAAACTTGTCAGAAGTGCTGTTTGTTTGTTTGCTTTTAAATCACACACAGAGAGAGGGACAGATAGTTATACATGAATATAGAGAAGGTGTAGTGAAGCCGGAGTGGAATGAAATAAAGGCAGCAATGGTTCCCTTAGATCGGGATGGGTATCTTGTGGAGTTCCTGCTGCTGTTGGTCTTCAGTCCAACACACTCTGGTAGGCCACATGATTTCTATCCTATTGTTCAAATGTGTGTAAAATAATCACTGTAACCCTTCATAAAGTAGGATTGATAAGCATCCTGACACAGTTAAGTGAATTAATTGCTACATTAATTAATGTCTGATACTTAATTAACCATTAATTAGTGTGGAAAAGCTGTGTCAAATTGTATCCCAATGTGGCTTACAGTAAAAAGTACTATTAGTTACAAAAACTCTTGTTTGCTATTTCTGAGGACAAGTCATTGGTATACTCTCAGTGAGGAACAATATACAGTGGCCCTGCACCATACACAGGTGCACCATATGTGGCAATTGGGCAAATACTGCGCGTGCCATGCCACGAGCACATGCACCATTGTTTCCAATGGGGCACAAGCATATGTGGAATTCCTCTTATGTGGGGGGAATCCAGAACAGATCCCCCGTGTAAGGGAAGGGCCCTCTGTACCAAACTAAATTAGACACTGCTTTTGTCTCTGCATAGCTGTAGAACCATTTGAGCTGTATAAAAGTTTCTATTTAAACATGTTATGAAATTTAACTTGATTCTTTTGACTAAAATTGCTTTGGCATCAATATATTACTATTATTTAGAGGTGGGGTTGTTGTTTTTTTTTTAATTCTTTAAGCCAAAGTCCATTAAAGATGAAAATAGATGCTTCCACAGTGGCCTTCTTTGGGATTCTGTACAGTTCCCTGAGGTCACTCTCCTAGTTACGAACAGATAGAAAGTCTCTAGTGTCTAACTTTGTTGTTGTTCACTGCTGACAAAGGCCTGTTACAGACTGCCAAAATAAAGCTGCTTCGGGTCTCTTTGGAGGAATGCTATTTAAATAATGCATGGGTCCTACGAGTCCGGAGGTCGCGCCAAAGCCACACTCCATTCCTAAGCACTGGAGCGCGGCTTTGGTGCAGCTTCTGGATTCTTAGGACCCATGCATCATTTAAACAGCATACCTCCAAAGAGACCCGAAGCAGCTTTATTTTGGCAGTCTGTAGCAGGCCAAAGTCAGCATTGACTTATGGTGACCCGATGATTTAGAGACCTCCAAGGCACGTTATCATCAACAGCCCTACTCAGGACTTGCAGATTCAGGGCCATAACTTCCTTAACTGAGTCTATCCATCTGGAATGCAGCCTTTATCTGATGTCAGATGGAAGAGATCATCTCTGATTTTGTATCAACAATTGTATTTTACTTATTATTTTATCCATTTCACTTATTTTAATTATTTAGTCCACTTATTCTAATCTCATTGTTTTACTCTATTTATTTATTTTATTTTATACTGGTCAATAACCAAAATAAAGTTTGATTGATTGACTGATTGATTGCAGTCTTCTTCTTTTCCTACTTACTTCTACCTTTTTAGAAGCATTATTGTCTTTTCTAATGAATCATGTTTTCATGATACGGCCAAAATACAATAGTCTCAGTTTAAATAACTTGACTTCTAGGGAAAGGTCAGCGTCTGGGAATGCTGCCAGTACACACACGAACACATGCTGATAATGATGGCACAGCAAAGAAAACAAACTAAAGCCAGAGTCAGGATTCTAGAAGTCACAAAAGCCAATTCAGTCCAAGGTCGAGGAAGCCAGAAGGTTTGGGTAGTCGAGTCCGTTCCAAAGCCGTAGGTTCAAGGATAGTAACAGGTCTAGGATGCCAAGGGTCCAGGAACAAGAACAGAGGAGCCAACAGCATTCACTACATGGAACTTGTGATAAACTCTGGCAAAGAGTCAGCGTTCTCCAGCTGTCTTAAATCACAGAACCACTCCCTTATCACAGCTGTTTCTTATCTACAGATTGCTTCTCCACAAGTCTCTTTGACCGCCACAGGCATGCCCTTTCAGCTCTCCTTTGGCTAAAGGAAGGAATCTCCCTGCTTTGCTGTTCTAAGTCTCCCAAGCTTGGCACTTTCACTGGGGCAAGACTGGGCTGCTGAGACTCAGGCACCTCTGGAGAAGACCCCATAGAGCTAAGGTCTGGCTGAGCCTCAACCACTGGGGCTGGGAGAGCAGAGCTGGGACCTGGCAGGGCAGAACTGGGGCCTGGCACAGCCTCAGGTGCCTCATGCACCTGAGGAGCTAAGTCCTCCTCCGAGTCCTCCAAGTCCTCCTCTTGGCTGGCCATGACAGTCAGTCTTGATTTGCTCTAGGATCCATTGATTTGTCTTTTCCATAGTCCACAGTATTTGAAGCCTCTTCTTCAACACCACATTTTAAATGAATTCATTTTGTTCCTATCAGCTTTCTTTACTGTCTAGTTTTATAACCATATATAGAAATGGGAAATTGTGCGCATATGGTGCTGGCTCACTGTAATTATCTCATTAAAAATGTCCCATTGCTGTGCACTTTAGTTTGCTTAAACCAAGTACTCCAATGTTTATACATTCGATTTTTTGTTTTACAAGCTCTAGATTTCCTTGATTGATGCTGCTCACAGTCCATGTTCCTATTATATGCATTATTCAGTTTCAAACTTTAGAATGACAACTCCCAAAATGCTCAGGCAATTCAAATCAATTGATCAATGACCAACCTAAACTGGGATTTTAAAATCAATTTTCCAAACTCCAGGTTGAGATTAACTAAAGCCTGAATTAGATGGGCCAAATGAAGTGGCTACCAACCATTTTAGAAGCATAGCATTTAAACACCTCATACCTCCAAAGTGCCCCCCTTTATTCTGGAGCAAAAAGGAGCCAGGATAATACAGCTCCTGGCAACACTGTTGGTTCCTGCAGCTGCAGCCCACATTGAGCGTGGGCTGTGTGGTCAGTACAGTCCCGATCCACTTGTGGCTAGAGTGGACACAGGACGCTCTTTCCCTCCCATCTGCTCTGACCCTAAGATTTTCAGAATTTATTTGAGACTTACAAAGTGTGTTAGCTACCATCCAAACTATTTTTCTGCAGCCTACTAGATTTTTCACTCTTTGAGGTGGTGGTGCAATCTATACCATTTCATCTGATCACGGACTTTAT